>NC_050575.1:180956724-181256724 GCF_011100635.1 Trichosurus vulpecula | reverse complement strand
ATGCATTCTTCTCAAGCCCTGCAGACTCATTCTGAAGAAATTATCTTGCCTCCAGCCTTATCCAGAGATCATTTAATGATAGTTTTTTTTAAACTTCTCTCCATCTCAGATGTCTTGTGCTTTACTTTTCAAGTTCTCTCAGTCAAATCAATCAACTGTGTTCTTGAGTCAGCCTTTTCCTGTTTTCTAGAAGACTATTCTAACAGTTACCTCCATTCCATTTTGTTTTGTTTATCCCTTTCTTTTGGGATGCTGGCTTTTTTAATCTGCTTACAAATATATTTGTGTCCTGCAAACTTTAAAAAACAAAAACATCCGAAACACATTTGCCTTGATCTTACCATTCCCACGAATGATAGATTTCATTTTCGCATCAGGTTTATCAAAAGAGTAGCCTAAACTCACTGCCTCCACTTTTTTTTTTTAACCACCCACTTGTTACAGTAGAATTGTAAGTTCCTTGAGGGCAAAAAGACTTTGTGTTTCCGTAACCAGCACCTTGCATAGCCCTTAAAAACATTGTAGACTCCTTAATACTTGGCAATCTCCAACCCAGGATTACTCTCACTAATTGTCTTTGCTCTTATTCACATGGTGCTTAATGGAGCTGAAGGAATTCCCCACCATCCTGGCTGAGTATACAATTAATGTTTTAATGTTTTTAACCACCCTATGCCAGAGCAATTCTTTTGTTCTTAATTGATTTTCTCTCCCCTTTCTCTAAGACCTTAACTCTTAAGTTATTGAAAAAATTGAGGATGTCCTTATTGTTCTTAATGCTTCAGTTCTATTTGTCACTTGTCAATCACCCTCCTCCCAGTAATACTGCAGTGACCCAAATTCTGCATCTATAGAGTGCGAATAGTTACAGCAGATTTTGTTCTACTTGATCATTAAACGTATTTCATTATCAGAGTACTAATATTAAGCAGACTAAAAGCTACAACAATCTTAAAAGTCCATTACCTTAGAAATCCAAAATGTACAAAATACACAACTATAAAATAAAGCAGGAAATATTCATTGCCATGCAAAAATTCCAATTAATAAAATTGCATAGAAATGCAATTTGAATGGGTTAACTCAAATTTTTTTAATATAATTTATTTATTTTTTAGTTTTCAACATTCACTTCCATAAGATTTTGAGTTTTAAATTTTCTCCCCCCTCCTTAAGATGGCATGTAGTCTGTTATAGGCTTTACTTAGATATTCATACTAAACATATTTTCACATTATCAACTCAGATTTTTACATAGCACTTACGGCACAACATCAGCAGTCAGTTCTTCTGCTTAACACAATACTTAAACAACAGAAATTTAGAAAAGGAAATACATTCTTTTTGTTGTTGTTTTTCAGATCTTTGAATTTATTGGAACAAACCAAATCGGCAGCCTTTATAAATTACCTGCCTCATTAAATTAACTCTTCGGTAGTAGTCATTTTGATGAAATCTTTTCTTTCGGAGAGCTCATAAGCAGAACAGTTTTAATAAATGTTATTGCAAATCTGTTTACCATGACTTCCTCCAAGTTAGCACTGACCAGAAATTTTTTTTATAGACTCCTTTAGTGTTTCATCTGTAGATTTCTTCAGCTTTTTTACATGATCTGATTTTTCTTCTGATCAACTTTATTCTGGGGGATTATTTTGATTTTTCTTAGTAATACCCTTATCTACTTTCTTGACATTAACGTCTTTTATACACTTGTTGCTTTTAGAAGGAGTTTTTGTTGAGGTTTTTCTTTTTTAGATGTCTTTTTAGATGTCTTTTCACTTTATCTTTTGCCTTTGAGGAGTCCATCCCTTTTTTTTCATCTTCACTACTAGAATCATCTAGTAAAATTTCAGAGCGTTAGGTACGTTTAGCCTTTCTTGTTATTCCAGAGTTGCTCTGTTTCTTTTTAATGCCTTTGCTTGGTGTGGGCTTTTCATAAAATATGTATGTGTGTGTATATGCGTGTATGTGTTTATTTATTGGCAATTGCTTGCCAGAAGGCTTTGGATGCATTGAGAAATTCCACCAGGTTATTCATTCACAGATGTTCTTTAAAATGGCATTCCTAAATTTTTTCAAAATTTTTTCCTTTTTATTTTGGTCACTCTTGGTTTTGAATGGAAAGCCACTAAGAACTGAATTATAGTCTTCTTCAGAGAAGCTACTGTTGCCTGGCTTGTTGTAAAGTAGTTTATGAAGATTTCTTGTTTCATAAGTTTTTTCTTACTTAGAAGTGTGTTCTTTCAGTTTCAAAAAGTTTCTGTCCCTTTCCTGGGGCAACTGTAAATTATTCCCTTTGTAGGGAAGATACTTGCATTGTCAATCTCTCTATTTTCTTAGTCTTTTTCTCTTGCCCTTTACAACAAGTCTTCTTTTTCTTCCTCCTCTTCACTTTCCCCAGGTATATCTTTAAGACTTTAAAGTTGCAGAACTATTGCCAGTCTGCATTGGTAAAGATAACTTCCTGACTTGGAGATAGTTTTCTCTACAAATGAAATCACAAATCCCAGTCAAAACAATTCAGCCAAAGCAATTTTAAGTGCTATTATATGCCAGACGTGCTAATAAGCTCTGGGAAAGACAGAAGACAATCCTTTCCTTCAAAATGGTTCACAGTCTAATTGGGGAGACAAGGAGATTACTAGCAAATAACGTACAAACTATAGACAGGATAACCTGGAGATAATGTTATGTGAATTTGCTGCCAGTGAAGGAAAGAGGAAGTCATTAAGGGAGAGAGGGAGGCAGCAAGGGAACTGTCAGCCTGTGGAAGGAGCCAGCACAGGGTTCAATGACATGTTGGGGCCAAGGACAGAAAGGCTAGAGCAAGTGGAGGGACTCGGGGACTGGGACCAACCTGATCTGGAGCCTGGTCTGGAACCAAGAAGAATACACAGGTGGGGACAGACAAAAAGGCTGTGACATAGATGGGAGAGGATGGGCAGCACAAAGAGGGCCAGGGACAGACATAAGATACCAGAGCTCATATTGGCAGAAGATAGATATGAAGACTGGTGGATGGAGCAGGACAAAGGTTGTCTTTCTTGGCAATGGCGATCTTAGGCCAAACCCCAGATCAGGTAGTGGCAGTGGCAATTTCTACCTGTTTCCGTTCTGTTTTTTCTTGGATGTTGTTGGGTTTTTTAGGAGTTCCTTTTTTTTTTTTTTGTTGGTGGTGGTGAGGTAAGGGCTGTAGAGTACTGAGCAGCCATGGGGCAGGAGGGGGTGGGGGGAAGCACAGTACATATGGTACAGTAAAATTAACAGGTAGGTTTTTTTGAATGAGGATTTCTTTCAGAATTCTTCACATAAAGTTGAATTTGCACAGCATGAATTTATATGAAATGAATTTATGTAAAGTTAGAACTCAGTAAAGGTTAGCTACTGTTATTGTAATTATCTTCATTGCTTTCCTTTTTTGTTCGCAGTGCCCCATTTTTGAGGCCTTTGCTATCTTTCATCTGAACTAATGGAATAACCCTCTAACAGGTCACTCTGCGTGTACTTTCTTCCCACCTTCTTGCCAGCCTATAAATGTCGAAGTGTTTTAATGCAAAATTGCTATCTTGTTATTCCAGTACTCAGAAACCTCATCTTCATTGCCCACAGCATAAAAACGAAATTCATTAACTTGGTACTTAAATCCATTTACTGTTTGATCCCAACTTCCTTTTCAGTCTCACCTCCTAATGCTTTCTTAAATAAACATTGCATTCCTGCTACACTAGGCTACTAGTTCCCTGATTAGAACCCACACTTTTATACCTTAGGGCTTTGCTCATGATATATTCTCTGCTTATAATGCATACTCTCTTAGTTATCTGAATTTTAAAAGCCTAGGTGTTAACTTCTTTGGGACGTAATATTTCCATCCTTACAATGATGGAGTTGGATTATTTGTCCCTTTCTACTCTAGATCATGAGCTTGTTTTTTAGGTCCAGGTCAGATGCCACATCTTTCTCAACCCTCTGATATCTACACCAGCCAAAAGTGATTTTTATGTTCTCTGAACTCTTGTAGCACTTTTTTACGTCTATCAAATTGCCATTTTATCCACCTTTTCCTTTTATTATTGTTATTTGTGTAAATGTGTTAACTTCTTTAATTGCAAGCTTTTTTTGGTCAGGAACTGTGGCTATGTATGACTCACTGTTTCGTATATAGTAGATGCCCATTAAAAACAAACTTCTGCTTTTTTAAAGGGGTTATTTGGAAGAAGTATGAAGTTTATGTTAGTGTATTTGCTTGTTCATAATGGTATAATTATTATGTTCTAATCTTTTTTGTTTTAGGTGTGGAGTGAAGTTAATCAAGCTGTCCTAGACTATGAAAATCGTGAGTCAACACCTAAGTTGGCAAAGTTACTGAAGTTACTACTATGGGCTCAGAATGAGCTGGACCAGAAGAAAGTAAAATATCCCAAAATGACAGACCTGAGCAAGGGGACAATTGAGGAACCCAAGTAAAACATGTGCAGAAGGACAGCAAGCAACTTTACTACTGCACATTATTCTTCATTTATATCAGTCTGTGACTGAAAGATTTTTACTACAGTACAGGACTTGATTTTTTTTTTTGAGCAAACATCTTAAAGGGAGAATTGATCCTTTTAAATGCTGGAAAAAAATGTTGCATTGAAAGGCGCTGTATCTCTTTGAAAGTCTGATTTAGGCTATGCACTATGATACATTTTTAAGAATTAGATAAATTGCATTTTGCATTTTAACATCCCAGTGCTTTTCTGATTGGCCACTGAAGGATTTTAGTTTAGTAGCCATTCAGGTGCTGCATTAGTAAAGAATATCAGTTCAACTGAATGCCTCACACTTAAAATGTTTGTAGAGCACTGATTATTTGCTTTATGTTAAGTTATAGTAGCCAGATAATGCATTTTTCAAACACAAAGTTCTGTCAAGTTTTCATCAAGCATTTTTCTTCTGGGTCCCTTTTTTTTTTTTTTTTGCATAGGAAAAAAGTGTATATATAAACTTGTAAATTGTAATTCAAGGACTTCTTTTGTGAGGGTGTTGTGTTTGATTTCTCTTTGGTATTGTTTTTTTTGGGTTGTATGGTTTCTAGGGGAGTGTGTATGGGGTCAGGGGTTGTATGGTTTAATTTTATATATATATATATATATATTTTGGTGTTTTATATGGTGAGAGACTTATCCACAATGGATCAATGAACCATCTTTTTTGCAATCAGTCTTGCTGGAAAAATAAAGGTTTCTTTTTGATTTCAAGAATGACCAAAATGGCTTCTAAAGAGAGACATTATAATCTCTTTAATAACAATTTTGTCACGATGGGATTTTTGCAGTGACATCAACAGTGTTAACTGCAGCCTTAAAAATGACCATTTCTGTCTCTTCTTTCCATATGCTTGAGGAATCCTTTTGTCGGGGGATGATAGTAGTCCTTGTGCTGGTGGTGAATTTTTTTAAACATTTTGTGTTTTTATGAAAGTGGTACGGGGCTTTTTAGGAAATTCACTTGTTTGAAACCTTCCTAAACTAATGATTAGCATCTATGGAACTGTTGTACTACAGAGTTTTGCAAAGTACCATTCTTTTTTGTTCTTTGATCAGCTGTATAGATTTTCCATTCTTATTCGTTTATAGAATTGCAATCTTTTAGAAGTGCACAGTGGCTCAACTTCACAGTGTTCTGTATATGGATACTTTCTATATGCATAATTATATACATGAGTTAGCTAATATATTTGTGACATATAAATATATGTTTGAGTGTACTTTTGATCACTGACTTTCCTAAATTAATGCTAATAATAAACTACATGAAGTATTCTAGACTGCTAAATAATCAAAATGAATTTGGTGAAGAGAGCAGTGAAGAATAACATTACAAATGCACTAGCATATCGTAATAGATGTAAGTTTTCTTGTAGATTAAAATGAGTTAACTTCCCTTTGAATATTAAATATGGAAAAATTTGAATTGGCACTTAAGGTTTAATGGAAAGTAGTGACCATTAATAGTTATATTGCATTATTCTGAATCTTGTTTGCCTTATTTTGCCTTTTAATTGGATTATCTGGTTAACTTGTGAAGGTTTATATGTGACAAGAGTATTTGTAATTAAGTATCTCTGGTATTGCTGTCATCTACAATTAATTGTTTTGCTATTTTACTTGAGTTGTATTTGTTGTTTTCCAAGCTGCCACATTTAGTTTTATGAAATAGCTAAATCTGTCAATGTTTAGTGTTCAGTTATACGTCTGTTTTATGTTATGTAATAACAGGTTACAAAGATGAAACAGCTGTAATTCTTCACCAGTGATAGTCAAGTTTTTCTCTAGCCTGAATTTTTACAAGCTTAACTAATATATTTTTTGGTATGAAGTACTGGGGTGCTTTCTTGCTTTGCACCCCGTGTTTCAGCCATGGTTGTACCACAGTAGAATAAATGCTGCAGTCAGGTGAAGTTCATTCATTTCTTGAATCTTCATTCACCTGTTTGCACCAAATTATACCTGAAAACATTTTCGTATTTTTAACATTTCTTTATTATAGGGGTATTTCATGTTGGGATTTCGGGCCCTGATAAATTAGGATGGAAAGGCAATTTTAATCTCCAAATGAAAATTTCAGGAGCAGAAAAAAAAATTAGGATAGGAGTAAAGATAAAGGCTGCATAATCTTTAGCAAGTACCAAGATAGTTAAGTATAGTCCTTAGACATCTTTTATTATTAGTGTATATAAGATAGCTTATGTATATAAATAATATATATATATAATCAATTTGAAATATGCTTAAATGGTAGGGGCTATGAAATGTATAGTTACGGAAACATACACAGCAAATATCTTTGACATCAGTACATGAGTGGATTTTATCATATGCATGAAATGTCTTTAATAGGTGTTTATGGACAAATTGCTGGGATTTTGTGGTCCCATTTAATGAGTTATATTAAAAATTCATTGATTTTTTGATATTAGTGAAAATTGGAAACTGGACTTTTTATTTTTTCCATTTTTAATATACAAAAATTTATATTTTTCCCATGATATATATTATTCATGAATTGGAAGCATCCTTCTGAATTGTATATTAATAGTTCTCATTGATAGAGTACTTGCCTCTTTATGATCATCTTAGTTTTTTCATAGGACAAACAAAATTTAAATTTGACTTCAAATTACATTTGAAATGTTAGTTTTTTCCTGAAAATTCTATATTTGGATCTCACGGTTCTGATTAGATAATGTAGCAGTGTTTTTTCACAATGATTAATTTTGGCTTTATATGCTTTCTTGTAGAAAGTGCCTTTGAAGTTAAAATTCCTAAGTGTTTTAAGGCTTGTTATATTCCTGATATTGTAAAGTTATAGGAAGAGTAACCTTTATTCTTCCTTTCCCTGCTTTAAAGTCCTTTCAAACCAGATTAGTCAAGCATTATTGCATTTGAATGATATGGTTTCCAGTTTTAAAAGTATAAAGGAAAAGCTAATCTTCAAAATAGTCTTATCAGACTACTTCGTTCCTGCTTTTAAACTTATAACATATCAATGAAGGAATAGTTATATAGTTAACAGAGGACCTAGGAATGAGCATTCATTTTAAGCCTTTGAGAGGCGAAACAACTTATATTCATTCTTTTCTTGAGAATTTATGATCTTTGACAGTAAATACAAAGCAGTACCTGAAAGCCTTTGGGTAAAATGTTTTGTGGTATCTTTATTTTCCTATGATATCTATAAGCTGTTAATTTTGGGAAGCTGAGGGAACTAATTGTTTTTATTAAAGTGCTTTGCTAATTACCTTTTTGCAAATAGGTTAGGGTATCCCTGCTGGGTTGTCATTATCAAGTCTTAGTACAAACAGAAGACTTAAATTAAAAGAGCAAAGAGAGAATTGGGTTGTCTGCTGGGCATTTATTTATCTTTAAGACAGTTGAGCTTAGTAACAACTTATGGGGCTTGAAAATTTAGGTGAAACTTAATGTAGCAAACAGACTCACTTTTAGCAGTGTGTCAACCTTGATAAAAGTCCAAAATCAGTTGTTGCTTCGTTGAAATATTTATTTTGATGGCTAAATACCCCATGTGGATTAATGTCATTGACATAACTGCTGTAATTAATGTTTTAGAAGTACATATTGTTAAATTAATAATGTAAACCATATAAATTTTATATTGTATATAAGATTATAATTTGCTCTAGTGATTTTTGTTTCAGTGGGAGTTTTTTTTACTCCATTTTTTTCACCTTTAATATCTTGATAAGTGTTTCATTTCCTTTACTGTTGCTTCTAATTTGGTAGTAAGGCTGTACATCTCTATTGAAATAATCATTTGGATACAATTTTTACTTCTGTGAAAAGATGTTTTGCTAACAGCAAAGAAAAATTAACATTTAAAAAATAATATACTGAGATTTAAAAGGTAGAAGAAAGATATCTTTAGATTTAGGCTTGATATATGGAAAAGCTGATAAATAATTACAGCAATCCAAAAGTGTAAGCATTTTCCCCATCACTTGAAGTTTTCAAGCAAAGACTGGCTAGCTACTCTGGGATGTGTTATAGAATGGATTGTTTTTAGGCTAGAAGGCCATTGAGGTCTCTTCCAACTTGGAAATTGGTGCTGTTCAGTAGCATTCATCTTGTGTTCTCACTTTTTTATTTTTTAAATCTTTGTACCCATAATACAGTCCTTTGTAATCCTATGATTCTTTTAAAAATTATTTTAAAATTTAACAAAAGTATAAAAATGAGCCAGAATTTACTGAGCTCTGATAATTTAGTAATTGATCGCTTTTTTAAAAATGACCATATCTGTCAGATAATAGTAGGATAACTTGAACATCCTTTGTTTTTCCATCTAGACCATATTCCTTGTGTCTTTATAGATGTCACTGGTTTTCTTAAATGTTAGGGTAACTTTCATTCATGGAGAGATTGAGAGGGCAGTTTACACACCTGTAATCTCTGCAGTCTCAAAGAGGGGAAAACCATGTTGAAATAATGGGGCAGTTGAGGGTCTTGAAGGACAATTGTGCATCTGAAAATTTTGTAAAATACTGAGATTTACTAGTGGGAGAAATGTGCATATCTTTTTTTTTTTAAGTCCTGTCTCTGAAGATGAGTGAAAACATGTAGATCACAAAATGAACCAGGTTTGTTTTTAAAGAAGACTTTTGGAGTGTGGAGGAAAATTAGGGACTCCTCATCAGTGGTCCGTTATGTAGGAATTGACATTTAAAATTTGTCCTTTTGATTTTAAGCTTTTGCTTTTCAATTCTAAAGTTTTTATACCTGTTCAGTATTTCTTAAAGATAGCTAGCTGTTCTTTATGACTACTTCTCAAGAAAATAATATGGCAGATGTTGTTAGCTGTTAAACAAATCTGCATTTAAATGGAATAAAGAATCCCTTATCTTTTTTAATTTTACCTTTTGATAATTTCTTTATCATTGCATATTGCTATATGATTTTGTTCTTCTAACAAGTGTAACTTACTGTCACTGATAATCATATCCAAACTTTGGATTGTGATGATGTGGATTTTTTGCTTATATAATAATAGAATGCTAGATGGTATGGACTGTATTTCTGACCCAATATAGCAATCCACCAACAGTGCATTAATGTGCCTGTTTTCCCACAGACTCGTAAATATTTGTCATTTTCCCTTTTTGTCAACTTTGCCAATCTGATAGGCATGAGGTGGAACCTTAAAGTTGCCTTAATTTGCATTTCTCTAATGGGGATTTGGAGCACTACTTCTTATGAATATGTCTAGACAGTTTCTGTTTCTTCCCCTGAGAACTACCTGTTCATATCTTTGGACCATTTACCAATTGGAAAATAGCTTTTATTCTTAATAGATTTAAATTAGTTCCTTATATACCTTGGAAATGAGGCCTTTGTCTGAGAAACTTTGCTGCAAAGATTTTTGTCCCCAGTTAACTTTCTAATCTTATCTGCATTAGATTTGTTTGTGTGAGACCTTTTAAATTTTAGGTTATCAAAACTGTCCCTTTTATCTTCTGAGAGCCTCCATTCCCAATTTAGAATTCATGGAAGTAAAATATTTCAATGGTTAAAATTAGGCATAAAAAAACTTCACTAGCAACTGTAGCTGATTAGGCTATCAATAAAACATTGATACGTATTACAGGTTTATATTTGTGAATCTGCCTGAGCTCAATCTGAATAAACTTTTTCTGTGGATCAGCTTTCAGTTAAAAAAGTTGATAAAGACTTTGGGAACTTTTTATAAACCAAAACTAATCTTTGTATAGAAATGGATGTCTCCATCAGGGGTAAGGGAAGGCACTGTATTCATTCCATAGTAGTCTTTTCTAGTTTGGTAGCAAAATCTAGGTACCACTGGGAAAAAGATCTGAGTTTCCTAACGAGTGTGACCTTGGTTGCCTGGAATTGTGATCAGATTCCAATTTTAATCTTTAAAATAGGCTATACCCAACCACTGGTAATTATTGAAATAATGCATATGAAACTATTTTGAAAAGTAATATACTATTTATATTTAGTAGTGCAAAAACAGGAACTTGTTCTGTGTACAACCACATTAATTGTACTGAGTTTATATGATCAATAATATTTTTTCCCCTTTCTGCATTTCAGTGATTATGATGGTATTTCATTAGTATAGTCCTTTTGTTTCTCATTTCTTGCACCCTTTATTGTATTCATTTTCTTCTACTCAGCTTGTCAAAACTATACTTGTGTAAGAACAAAATAATTACCTTCTTCCCAAAAGTCAGTTTTGCTGCTTTTATCTGACAGCTTATAATTCATTACTGTCAATAACAGTAGAAGCAATTGTAATTTAGTAAATAGTTATTGAGCATTTATCTATTTATTAAACATCTATCCATATAGCCTAGAGGGAGTGATAAATCAGCATACAAAAAACAATAAGACAGCCTTGCCCACAAAGGTTTTTGTTTTCTGAGAAAACCCCACCTTGATAGATCTTATTATTACTGATAGACCTGTTATTACTGGATTTTTTAAAAGGGTAGAGGTTTTTTAAATGAACAATAACATGAGGAAAGTGCATGATTAAGGTGTAATCAGCAGAGACTTTTTAAATAAATTTATTTTTTATTTTTAGCTTACCACAAGTTTTTGGGTTCCAAATTTTCTCTCCCTCCCTCTGCCCCCCCGGCCAAGACAGCATGTAATCCAGTGTAGGTTCTACATGTCCTTTCACATGGAACTTATTTACATAATAGTCCAGTTGTAAAGAATTATAACCAATGGAAAGAATGAGGAAGAAGAAACAAAACCAAAAAGGAAGGGAAAAAAACAAATAGTTTTCCTCAATTTGCATTCAGACTCCATAATTCTTTTTCTGGATGTGCGTAGCTTTTTCCATCATGAGCCTTTTGGAGCTGTCTTTGAACCTGGCATTGATGAGAGGAGCCAAGTCTATCAAAGTTAGTCCTTACAGATACCGTGTGTCTGAAATCATGTACAATGCTCTCCTGGCTCTGCTCCCCTCTCTCTACATCAGTTCATACAAGTCTTTCCAGGTTATAATGAAGTCTGTCTGCTCATTTCTTATAGCACAATAGTATTCCATTACATTCGTATACCACAATTTGTTTAGCCATTCCCCAGTTGATGGGCAATCCATCCCCTTGATTTCCAATTCTTTGCCACCGCAAAAAGATGCTATATTTTTGTACATACTGGTCCATTTCCCACTTGTATGATCTCTTTGGGATACAGCCCTAGAAGTGGTATTGCTGGGTCAAAGGGTATGCACATTTTTATAGCCCTTTGGGCATAGTTCCAAATAGCTCTCCAGAATGGCTGGATCAGTTCACAACTCTACCAGCAAGGCAACAGTGTTCCAATTTTTACACATCCTCTCAAGCATTTATGATTTTCTTGTTCTGTCATGCTAGCCAATCTGATAGGAGAGATGTGGTACCTAAGAGTTGTTTTCATTTGCATTTCTCTAATCATTAGTGATTTAGAGCATTTTCTCATATACCTATAGATATCTTTAATTTCTTCTGAAAACTGCCTGTTCATATCCTTTGACCATTTCTCAATTGGGGAATGACTTGTATTCCCATAAATTTGGCTCAGTTCCCTGTATATTTTAGATATGAGGTCTTTATCTGAAACACTGGTTGTAAAGATTCCCAATTTTCCAGCAGAGCCTTTTAATTTTTATATTAGTAACACCACCTCTCTAAATTTTTGTACAGAGACCACTTTTGACAATTACAGGGAAAGAATACAAAGGACCAAGGAGAAATTGGAAGAAGGCAAGGAGTGAATCAGGAAGGAACAGCAAATAAGAATGTAGAGCAGGAGTGGGAAGCCAGTATACATTTAGGCAAATACAACTTTAGTATTTGACTAAGGTGTCATTAAGTTCAGTATAACATTAAAATTTAAATGTTCAAGTGCTCATTGTCATTACCTCCTGATTTCCTGCCTTGAACTCTAGTAAACTTCAAAAAATAGGACTCTTAAAAAAAAGAAAAAAACTGAGCACATAGAAAAACAAGGTCTTGAGTATTTAAATAGTGGATAGGGGTATAGTACTAGGGGAAAAAATGGAAGTTTTGAGTAGCAAGAGCTTAGAGCAGCAGACCTATTGAAGGACTAAAAAAATTCAGATGGAGCAAAAAGGCCCATCCCTTTATTACCTGTTTGCTGAAACTTTTAACTGTTATACTAGGAGCAACATCTCCTTAAATAAATTTCTGTACAGAAACCCATTTTTAACAATTACAGGGAAAAAATACAAGGGAGCAAAGAACAGAACTAAAGAGAGGGATGATGTTGCTTTCAAATAAACCCTAATAAGTTGATAACCTGAGTTTGCTAAATAATCACTAATACATTGCAAGAAACCCAATTTTACCTTATACTTGTATTTTTAAAAGAAGTTTTGTATCAATTGTCAGTACAAACAGCATATTGACATTAATATTTGGAAACCAACTATGAATTGCAACTCAGAACTATTGTCTATATAACTGCTACTAGTTGGATTAGAATAACAACCTTCCAAGTTCTTCTGCAACCTTTGCCACAAAGAGCCAGTAGATGAAGGTGGAGAAAGAATTCAAAAATGTTGCATTGATAATGATTTTGGAGTGTCATTTTCGTTTCATTATCAACTTCAGATATTCTACCGAGTATCTTTGGAGGGATAATTGAAATGGTTGGAAAGCTGGAGTGACTGACATATGAAACCTCACATTTTTGCCTGATGTCTGGCAGTTTTTCTGTTGCTGAAATCTGACCTTCCCATGGAACTAAGTATCTTAAAAACATACAGGTGTTTGTAAAACTATTAGCTATAAGCCATGCAACTAGTTAAAGACCACAGGAATTGCTTTTCTCTCCCAGTGTAAATCTTCCAGGAAAGTTTAATGGTCAGTGGCACAATGCAAATATTTGCCCCCCCCCCTTTTTTTTTTGGTGGGGGAAGAAGCAGCATGATGTGGATAGCTGGGAAGACCTGGATTCAAGTGTGACTAGTGCACGCTGGTTTTGTGACCCAGCGTAAGTCCCTTAACCCCTCCAAAACCTAAAGTTTCAGAGAGGGTGCTGATCTAGATTGGTGGAGGGACTTCCTCATTTGGAGTTCCCCTGTACCAATGAAATAACAGGTCCTGGTCCTGCCCCCGCCCCGCCCTAAAAGGAGGAGCGAGAACTTCAGTAAAAGCGTACCTCTTTTTCAGTATTCTGTGATATTTAATAAAAGAGGAAATTGTCTTTGTGCCATGTTTTTTTTTTAAAGCATTTTAATAATGCAAAAATGTGGCCATCTTAATGAACTTTAGAAGGCACTGGGTAAGCCCAAAGAAAAGTTTAAAATAGGCGGCTCTCCACAGCGGTGAAATCACTAGTAAAAAAAAAAATTAGTCCTTTCATAGAAGGAAAGACCTTTAGATTCTTCACCTATTTTCCTTTTCTCAAGTTCCCATACTGGCGCTGGTAAAAGTAGGGTGTTCCTTGTGCTTGGTGAATTAGAAGTCCTCCCTGCGGCAAGTCCCGCTTCTCCTACTTCGTTGGCCCTCCCTTCCCCCACCCCTTCACCACCCCTCTCCTAGCTGTTTCCCCGAACTCCACAAATTCTGTGTAACAGAAACTGAGTCAAAACGAGCAACCTACTCACTCAGGACCGAGATCTAGGCACTACAGCAACAAGCCTACTGGCCCGGTCCCGGAATTCACCTCTCAGAGAGGAAACAAATGGAGCAGCTTGGGCTCTTGCATATTTCAAGTTATGAAATTGCTGCAACGTCCCAGCCAGCGGATGGAACATGGAACGCCTCTTCCTCATATTCCTCCCCCACCCCACCCCGTAAACGGTCCGGTCCTGCCTCCCCCTCTATCTCCCCCTTCTCCCCTCTCCCCGCCCCCAACTCAGTCCAGGAGTGCCCTGTGGAGCTGGTTGTCCGAAGGTGGATGCTGAGGAGTTGTAGGGAGCTAGACAGCCAGCTGGCAGGCAGCCCCGCCCAACCATGCTCTGCAGCTGTGGCAGATCGGGGGGAGACACGTCCTGGAAACGCCCGGACAGGAAGAGCGGCTCTGACTGACACGTGGACTTGACGCGGCGCTCCCCTGGAGTCTGGTTCACTTTACGGACCGGACCCGCGAGATTCTGGGGGAGTGTCAGAAGGCTGACGAGACGGTTCGGCGGCCGAGTTGGTCCTTAGCTGGCACTTTCGGGCACTGGCCGGCCCGCCCCCAACCTCTCCTCTTACCCCCCCCCCCCTTAGGCCCCCTCCTTAGCCTCTCTGGAGAGACTGGTGTTCCGCAGACTGGCTGGGACACTCGCTGGACTGGCTCGGACGCTCGCTGGACTGGCTCTGCCAGCTTACGGCTTTGCTGTCATGGGAAAACGCCCCCAAGTCATCCGTGCAGATCCTTAGAGGAGCTTCTCTGGCTGGCTTCCATTCCCCCAGGGGACTATGGCTTCAGGGCATTGCAAACTGGGGGCCGCACCGGTCCATCACCACTGTCACCATCAGCACCAGCATCAGTTGTTGCTCCAGCAGCCGCTAGGGTCCAAAGCATCTTGTCCTGAAAAGATGAAGAGAGATGTCAACGCAGAGACTTACTGGTCCAGGTAGGAAGAACCAGCCTAGTTAGCCTGAAGTGTTTATCGCTTGGCCTCCTTCTTCCGACCTTTGAGGCCCTCTCTTCTTTGTAGTTTAATAATTTTTAGGGTAACAGTTTTAAAAGAGAAAGTAAGTGTGTGTGTGCTGGGAGAGGGTAGGGTATTAATATGTAAATAGTAGGAAAGCTACAGGTGTGAGCCCTAGGGATATTATTAATTCTGGGGAATGAGTAATGCCTTTAACTTTGTATTGTAGAGGGTTTTGTTTGTATCTTTTCACCTGCAATAATTACTCTCCCAACAGATTCATATGCAGACAGCTCCTCAAACTGGCCTTTATTCCCAGATGACTTTGGGGGCTTGATACCCTCCTTTTGGGATAAGCAAATAGCAGAAAATGGGAGAGGGCAAAATTACTAGGTTCAAGCCTTCTGGGACCCCAGACCTCTGAAAGATGGGTAGGTAGAAGGGGTGGGGGGAAGACATTTCTATATATGTACATACGTATTGTACATATATATAAATATTATACATGTATATACATATTGTATATATAACACACGCATATACAGATAGACATATATGCATACATGTATATGTACCATAAATGTATATGCCTTATATCTGTAAATATGTATATGCATTTCAAAAACAGTTTTTCATACTTAATGTGAAAAGAGACTTTGCTGGTACAGATAAAACACTATGTACTCTCTGAGTTTAGGATCATGTGAGTGAAAGGATAACTTTTAGGATTTGCTAAGTCCTTTTTGCATTATTATCTCATTCGATTCTCACAATCCTGAGAAATAAGTATTATATGTATCATCCTCATTTTACAGAGGGTTAAGTAAGCTCTGAGAGACAAGACTAAAAAGTTAAATTGCAGAAAGTTACTGACAGGAGTAGTGGATCGACTTGGATTCAAACCTAGTCTTTGCAATTTACTGTGGGACCTTGACCAAGTTATTTTTCCTCCCTTTACCTTAGAGTCATCATCTATAAAATGAGAGGGATTGATCTCTAAGGGTCTCTTCTGACTCTTCTAGAGTCTATGAATTCTAGATGAAGTGTTTGGTGTGGAATTCCACTGAAGAGCCCTCAGCACCATGCCACTCTCCAAATAGTTAATTTCTCTGTGAAGAGACACTTAGTTTCTAAGGCAGATTCTGGGAATTGTGCTGATCTAGCCACAACCACAGAAAGTTTTTTAACTTCTCTGTGTGTCCGAAAATGAAGACTTTACATAGTAAAAAGAACCAATTCAATCCAATTCATTTTTAAGTGCCTACTACACACCAGGCACTGTGAATAAACAGAGGCTTTACAAAGTGGGTTTTTAAAATGAGTTACAAATCATCCTCCCAAAACACACACACATACACACTCCAAGCAAATAACCCAAGACTCACAGAAATGAGTTTTAGACAATTGAGTTAGATGTAAAGGACAAATGAAGGCAACACTCACATTTTAATTAGGATAGTAACGAAGATTAGGGGAAACAACATAGGGATTGTGGTAGCAATGGTTCTAGAGGACTGATACAGAAATGAAAGGCAGGCAGTCAATTAAAGAAAAGCCCTCAAATTAAAATGGCAAACAGGTGACAAAGCATATATGGGTCAAGTACAGGGTGAATTATGAATGAGCAATAAAGGTATGTTGGGAGGGAAAAGAATGACACTTGAAGAATGAATCAGCAGCTGCTAGTTACAAATCATAATTGAGGCAGACTTTTCCAGTGACCAGTTACAGGCAGTGGAGTTGTACTTTGAGGCATAGTTTAGATTCTGGGCAGGTCACCCACTGTCTTCATTTCTTCTCTTTCATCACTTTTGTTTCACCATTGTAGGGTTCCCAAGGTGGAGCATGACTGGGCTCCATTCCTGAAACAGTGGTATGTGACATTTTACAGGGCTTTGTGATAATACCTGTAAATTGTTTATTTTATCTCATAGATCCTGTGTGTTTCATGTGCAAAGTGTCAATGAAATGCTAAATTGTCCTAAGTCTTGTCTTTAAGACTTGCTTTATTTAGTAAATTATAAATACTTGTTTAAAAAAAAAACAGCACAGCAAAGGGGAAAGAGCATTGGATTTGGAGTTAGAAACTTCCGCTCAAATCCTACCATTTTCACTTGCTTTATGTGATTTTGAGTGAGTCATTTAATTACTTTGGGTACATTTCCTCATCTGTAAAAGAAGGGAGTTGGATTAGATGGCCTCTGATGTCCGCTCCAGGTTTAAATCTATGATCTTATGATGCCAACACCACAATGCATTTATATAGCAGCTCATAGGTTTCATCAACTTCTGTTGGTCCAATTATCATCTCTATAGAGATGACTCCCAGGTCTGAATATCTAGCCTGAGACTCTCTGCTGAACTCTAGTACTGTATCACCCAAAACGGATGTCCCTTAGGAATCACATACTAGTTCGTCTAAAACAAAACTCATTACATTTCCCCCTAAACCTGCTCTTCTCCCTAACTTTCCTATTTCGGTTGAGGGTACCACTATCCTTCCAGTCACCCAGATTCACAAAGTAGGAGACACCCTTGACTCCTGTCTCACCCTACACATCCAATCAGCTGCCAAGTATTGTAAATTCTACCACCACAATATCTCTTGGATCTGTACTTTTTCTCTACTCCCAGGACCCTAGTTCAGGGCTTCAATCATCTCTTCCCTGGACTGTTTCAGTAGCTTGGCCTCCCTGTCACAAGTCTTTCACCTCTTCATCTCATCAACCCAACACAGCTGCCAAAAAAATATATTCTTAAAGTACAAGTCTGACCATGCCATTCCTCTGCTCAAAAAGCTCCACTGACTCCCTATTACCTCTAAAATAAAATTCAAACTCCTCTGTTTGGCATTTGAAGCTCTTCAAAGTCTGGCTGTATATAGCTTACCTTTCTAGATTTATTATACATTACCCACCCTGGCTTGCTCCCTGTAGTCACATCTAACTGGCCTATTTGCTGTGCCTCACACACAACATTCTATCTTTTCTATACTTTTGCACAGACTGTCCTCCATACCTGGAATATGCTCTTTCCTTACCTCCATCTGTTAAAATCCTCAGTTTCCTTCAAAGCTTAGCTCACAGCATCACCTCCTATATGAGGCTGCTAGTGTTCTGGGGAGAGGAGGCAGGTATAACTTTATATTACTTTATATAAGTTTTATGTCTTCCTGAATATGTACATGTTATTTCTCCTAGTATAATTTGAGGTATCTGAGGGTAGGTATTTTATTTTTGTCATTGTATTTCTAGCACCTATCAAAGTACCTGTCACACAGTAGGCACTTAATAATTGCTTGTTGATTGGTTTATTGATCCAAGTTGCTTCAACATAATGTATTACTGTTTGATCATTGTAACATCCCTCTGAGGTAGTTAGGGTAGGCACTATTATATTCATTTTACTGGTGAAGTAACTGTAGCCCACAGAGAAATGACTAGCTCATGGATCATTCAGGTTGTTACTGACAGATTTAGGACTCAGGTCCCCATTGTGTATGCTTTCCACTTTGGCACTGTGAAGGCAGCAGCTTTTGTTGTCATTGTTTAAAGTCAATCAAATGTGAAAGTGCTCAGGACTTCTTTAATCCTTTTCAGGTTATTTACAAAAAAAGTCAGTTGTATTTCCTGAATGCATGCTACGGGCAGGACAAAAAGGGATCCAAAGAAGAGTAGAAGCATAAGGCTTGCCCTCACTTAAACTCACAATATTTAACTCCAAGGCAATTGAACCACCTATTCCCATTGGCTCTCTGAGGCTGAGTGAGATTGAGAAGGGAGCCACACCAGGACTGGGGCCAACTCACAAGTCATGGCAATCAAGGATAACGGAAAGTTATTCTCTAGTCTAGAGGAAGGTGTGGTGGGATCTTTGATAATTCCATTTCCAGTGCAGAATTTCTTGGTGTGAAAGCATATTAAAAACTTAAAAACCTCTTTTTCAATTTTTCTAGCAATATTAAGAAATATTTCTCTAATAGCTCTTTCCAGACTTCCCCTTTTCCCCTAAAGAGGTTGAGAACAAAAAGCCTTGCTTAGGGAAATAGATTAAGGGGAGAAACCAAACTTTTAACAAAGAATACCTCATGTCTGATTAATATCACTGTCTTTCCCCATCCCCTGAAGTAATGGTGCTATGATCCATCCTTCTCCATTCAGTCCTTGAGGGGAGTGGTTGAAGAAGGAATTGTAACAATGGCTACTTGTTCTACCTCTATAAGGATTTGTTAACCCCAAATTGTATTTTAATATATCATGAATTTTCCTTTTTCAAAGTTCCTATAAATGCTAGGGACACATCCAAGGGCATGGGGAGACTATGTCAGTTTGGCTAGACATGGCTTGGATAATAGATAAATGTTATTAAAATCGTTTCTAGCAGATATGCCTAAAATGCAGAGTACAGTATTAATTTTTTTCTTTGACATTGGAGGTTACTGTCTGAAATGAGAATTGAGCCTTGCAGATTCAGGCCATCAATCCAGGACCAAAGTAAATGGTGGAAAATGTGTCCTATGACCAGCTCACTCTGGTAGATGAGATTGACTTCACCTGCAACTGGGTTGGCGAGCAGTTTTGCATTTACTGCCCTCACTGCATCACCAAACACTTTGCTTGTTTGGGGAGCAGAAGTTAAACTGACCATAGTATTCACTGGTAGTTGTCATGTTTTCTTCCAATTGTGCTATTGACAGAAAGGGCAAGGCACAGGAAACAACAGTGCTCTAGATAAAAGGAACAGAAATCTCTGACTGATTACATGGCTGAATTTTGGATTCCAGCCAGCCCTGAAAGGAAGTTTTTTTTTTTTTTGGATTGGAAGATTCAAGCAAAAGGAAGAGTTTAACTTGGATCATTTGGGCCCTGTCATTACATTTGCAACCTTGAACTTCCTTAGCCAATCAATCATCAAGAGAAAGAAAATTTGGACCTCAGTTCCAAAGATTAAAATAGATTCAACAAATATTTATAGCTAGGCACTAGGGATACAAGACCAAAAATTACATAGTCTCTACCCTCAAAGAGTTTCTGTTCTATAGGGTGAGATATCATACATACACGCATAAATTGGATAGTACAGGGTTACTTGGGGAGAGGGGGAACACTGATAATTGGAGGGGACCACAGAGATTTTTGCTAAAGAAGTAGAACACTGAGCTGAACTTTGCAGAATTCTGATAGGTATCAATGAAGAAGGAGTACATCCCAGGTTTGCAAAATAACTTGGGTGAGTTCGTGGAGACTGCCAGTGGCATGTTTAGGGAATAGTCCAATTTAGTGGGAATAAATAACTGGTGGGGAAATAATAAACAAAGATGGACAGGTAAGTTGGAGCCACATAGTGGAGAAACTATAATAGGGATATAATATAATAGGGAGCCACTTTTTTTTTGAGTAGGGGAATAACATGATCATATCTGTGTCTTAAGAATGTTATTTTCACAGCTATGTGAAAGGTGGCCCCTCATTGTAGGAGAAACTGGAAGCAGGTAGACCACTGAGGAAGACTTGTAAATGGAGAAAAGGCCCAGTCACTATTAACAGCAGTCTGCACTCTACCTCTTTCTTTTTAACTTTCTTCTCTAGCCTCTCAATTAACTTTGGGAGTGGAGGATAGAGATTATATGCTTTTGGCTCTGTTTATTTGGTTTGGGTTTGGAATTGAGCTACTCACCCTGTTTAAGAAATGAAACTCTGAATTCTGAATAATATTCAACTATTCTGGTTTTGAAGGCATTCTTATTAGACTAAAGGATCTCTGTGTATTAGGGATGGTAAGGTTGGGGTTGGGAAGATATCTTTTCTATTCAAAAATAATTTTCATTCACTTCTTTTAAAAAGTTTTATTGGGGCTTCTTGTTTTTATACCACAGTCCAACATAGACTATTTCTACTATTTATCATCCTTGCTAGTTTGAAGGGTGTGAGGTGAAAACTCAGGGTTGTTTTAATTTATATACTTCTTATTGATAATTTGGAGAATTGTGTCATGTAATTTATTATTTGAATTTCTTATTTCTAAAACTTTATTTCCTTTGATCACTAAGATTAGTGGATTAGATTGGAGGAATGCTTATATGTTCGTGTCAATTTCTTATATATCTTGCATATCAGACTTTTACTAGAAGCAACATGGATTAGTAAACAGTGCTCTAGCCTGGGACTCAGGAAGATCTGAGTTCCTCCCACTGACCATGTGACACTGGGTAAGTCTCATTGTGCTATTTACAATCAACCTACACTGTGGAGTTCCCTTTACTTATGAAATCACAGGTCCAATCTGAATCCAATAAAAGTTATTTGATGCAAAATTATTTTCTCACTAAATAACTTCCGTGAGAGATCAGTGAAAGTTAGGTTTCCACAGAGTAATTGTCAGTTTAAATGAGCAAGGGAGTAAAAATTAACCAAGGCAGGTGGGCCTAGCCAATCGGAAAATAACTAGTGGTTTTGTGAAAACCACAGATGGAGGATATTAGCAGAACTGGTTTAAACCAGCCAGATAACAGGGTCAAAGACAGAACTGTGTCAAATTGCTACTACACATGCTTAATTGGCTAATTGCATATTATCTTACACACCCACAGAGGGATTTTTGAATATGGGACGTATGTTGAAGGGGGGGAAACATATCAAAGAGCAGCATGTAAGGGTTGTATAGGGAACATTGTAACCCAGAACGGGAGTGGACCAGTCTGTTCTCTGAAGGGAGGTACTATGATGATGCTTCATTGAACTAACAGTATAAAGCTGATCTCACTTCTGTATTCATTGCTTCCTCTTCTTGAAAGAGATCGAAGCCCGCTTCTAGCCAGAAATGTTTTCCAATTCTTTGAATTCCTCAATAATAAATTGTTCTTGATTACCTAAATCTCTGTGCCAAGCGTTTTTCTAACACTTCTCTTCTTATTTGAGTATCCTTGACTTTGTGCATGTTTTTCCATTTTGTAAAATTGGAATTGTCTTTTGGCTTTTTTGATATCCTCTATTCCTTCTTTGCCTATGAAATTTTACTTTAATTATGGTTGTGAAAGTACCTCCTTCTATTCTCTTTTAATTTTCAGTTCTGTTACCTTTTATCTATTTGGAGCTTATTGTGGAATATGATGTAAGATGATGGTTTAATCCTATTTTCTGCCAAACAACTTGCCATATTATGAAGGAGTTTTTGTCAGATAGGGAGCCCTTTAGTTTATGTTTTTGGATTTATTAAGCATTGAGCCACTGTCTTTATTTACTTCTATGTTTTATTTGTGCAATGTGTTTCATGGATCTTTCTGATCTTTCTTGGTGGTTTTCCAAAAGGTATTTCAAATTGATGTCTCTTTTTTCACCCTGTGGCTTTATGCTTAAAAGCACCTGTGAACAGACTGATTTCCTAATGTCATTTATCTTATACATATTACTGGATTTCAGAGATGAAAAGAACATCAGATATCAACTAGTCCAACAAGCACATTTTACAAATGAGGAAACTGAGGCCCAAAGATGTTAAACAACTTTCTCAAAGTCACAGAGCTAGTAAATGGCAAGTCTCCTCCCTCTCAATCTAATTCACTTTCCAATATTTGTCTTGGCTCTCTCAAGGATTCCAGCCTTGAGGTGGACTCTCTTACTCTCTGAGGTGACTCTCTGAGCCTTTGTGATAAACTAATCTGACTCCTTACCCAAATATTTAGAACTGAAAGGAATATCAAGTGCCCATGGTCACCAAGGTAAATTAGAAGCAGAGCCAGAATTTGAATGCTGGTTCTCTGATTTTAAATCTTTCTACTCTGCCATAAATAGCTAAGCATCTACTTTTTCACATTTATTTTTTCTCACTGACCTTTCTGGAGTGCCTGTATTATATATGTCGAAGTCTAATACTTTGGCATGGTTTTTGAATCTGTATCATAGGTGCAATCAATTCATCACAGAGCCATGATGTTGAAAAGGGTTTTTTTTCTCTTTTAAATAGAGGATTTCTTCCTTCCTTCCTTCCTTCCTTCCTTCCTTCCTTCCTTCCTTCCTTCCTTCCTTCCTTCCTTCCTCCCTCCCTCCCTCCCTTCCTTCCTTCCTTCCTTCCTTCCTTCCTTCCTTCCTTCCTTCCTTCCTTCCTTCTTTTCTTCCTCCCTCTCTTTCTTTCTTTCTATTTACCTATCTATATTTTTATTATTTTGTAGTTATCACAGGTATTTCTAGGCTTAAAATTTTAGGAGGATGGAGTGGATTAGAGTAAAAACAAACCATTAACTCAGACCGACTTCCCCTCACAGCTGATGCCAGCCTGTAATTTGGTGTCATCAGCTTTTTTTTGTGTGTTTAAAATCCTATGAGAGTATCTGGTTCCTGAAATATGTGCCTTTGGTTGTATTTTCACTCTTTCTTTATTGAGCATATCTTATTTCTAACCTGTAGAGTATTTGCCTATGAGGCAAATAATTTTAAACAGGGTGCCCTCATTTGAACCAGACCGCACTTAGCTCAGATGAAAACCTAATGAAAAGAGGTGTTCTATCACCTCTGAACAAGACCTCACACAATGGGGGGCATTTTGTAGATGAAGATAAGGGTACAATGTACATGTAAACTTTGTTTCTGATCAGACCTGATGGGCTGGAAGAATTCTGCAACCTTACACAGACACATGGGGTTTGTGTCCAACTGGCCAGCTTTTTTTTTTTTTAATCTTACAATCCCAACCGTGTCACTTTATATTTAGATATTTACCTGGTACTCACAGTGGAATGCATTTGCTAAAGAGCTGAAATGTTCTAGTCAGACTAGTTGGGCCTCAAACTGGCCACAGCAGCAAGGAGGGTAAGAGTGGAGTAAGAAGGGAGCTGTTGAGACTCAGTAGCAGTTATGTGAAAGTTTTCATCTATTTATGTAAAGGGACAGCTTGACAAAGAATTGGTGGAGACTCTTTTAGAAGAGCAGGGACCTTTGAGAAAATACCATGTGGTCTAATAGCATAGGTGCCTGTTATTTTGTAAAAGAAACCCACCCCATAATATGCAATATAATCACTCAACAAGCCTTTATTAAGTATCTGCTATACTAAGTCCTGTGCTATACTCTGAGGATGCAAGGACAAAAAAGAAATTGTCCCTGCCATCAATGAACTTACATTCTATCAAGGGAGACAACATGTACACTTATAAGTATACACTATATAAATATACATAACATATATACACTTATATCCATATATGTACAAAATAAATAAAAGTTATGATTTTTTTAATGGCAACCACTAGCAGCAATAGTGGGAATCAAGAAATGCCTCATGGCTTTTGAGTTGAGCATCTAGGGATTCTAAGAGACATAGGTAAAGGCATGGCTGATTCCAAGAATGGGGTAGTCTTTGCAAAGGTATTGAAATGGAAGATAGAATATCATATGTGAGGAAGAGCAAGAAAGTTGATAAGGCTGGGAAGGTAGATGGGAGCCTAGAAGTAAAGGACTTTAAGGGCCATCAGAGTAGTTTGTTTTTTATTCTAAAGGTGACAAGATGCCATTGGAATTTCTTGAGCAGGAAAATGATATGGTCAGACTTGTATTTTAGAAACATCAAATTTAGCTGTGTGGAGGAAAAGTTGGAGTAGGAAGAGGCTTGAAGCAAGAAGACCAAGAAAGAGGTTTTTTTTATAGTAATCTACCCATGAGGTAATGACTTGAACTGGAGTAGTAGCCATGTGAATAGAGAGAAGGTTATGGATGCAAGAGATGCTGTGGAGGTAGAATCAATAATACTTGGCAAATGATTGGATATGTGGAGTTAAGAGATAGTGAAGAGCTGAAGATGGCTTAGTTTGAAAACCTGTGTGACCAGAAAGATGGTAGTCCGCTCAACAGAAATAAGGAAATTTGAAAGAAGAATTTTTTTAAAGCAAGAAAAACAAAGTGAGAAAATTATACTTCCATTTGCACTCAGGTCTCTCTCTGAAGGTGGATAGCATTTTTTTCACTATGACTCCTTTGGAATTGTCTTGGATAATGATCCAAGTACTAATCCAAGTACTAATCAGAGTAGCCAAGTCTTTCACAATTGATCATCATTACAACATTGCTGTTACTGTGCACAATATCTCCCTCTTCTTTTCACT
The DNA here is from genome assembly GCF_011100635.1 of Trichosurus vulpecula. NCBI lineage: Eukaryota > Metazoa > Chordata > Mammalia > Diprotodontia > Phalangeridae > Trichosurus > Trichosurus vulpecula. The sequence continues at coordinate 181,231,511 of NC_050575.1, read as the reverse complement.
TTACTTTGTATCAGTTCACATAGTTCTTTATGCTGATGATTCTTATATCTACTTAGCCATCTCCAACCTCTCCGCTAACCCTGAGTCTGAAATCTCTTACTGTCTATTAGACATCTCCAACTGGATGTCTTGTAGATATCTGAAACTCAATTTATCCAAAAACTGAATTCGTTCTCTTTCTCCCTCAAACATGCCCCCTTCTAAAATGCCCTGTTACTGGCATGGCCACTGCCATTCTCTTATCTACCCACTATGTGCTGCTGCCTTTCCAGCTGCTTAGGTCCCTTCCAGCTCTAAATCCTATGGTCTTATGATTATGTCTAATCTTCGCAAAACCCCTGGGAAGATTAAGGCAGGGCAGGCAGCATAATCATCATTGTATTGATAAATAAATTGAGACTCACAGCAGTTACTTGATGAAATATAGTAAATTAGTGTCAAAGTCAGGTCTCCTAACTCCTATGCCAATTCTTTTTCTACCATGGTGATAACTGAGAATTAAGTGCAATTATGGTGCTGACTCTCCTCCCTCTGTCGGAGACCGTTCATCCTCTTTCCCACCAAAAGTTCCTTTAGGTTATTATGAATTCTCTTCTGATTCCCCAAGTTGTGCAAATCAAGGATCATATGAGTTTCATATGACTAACCTTTGTAATCTTCTTGAACAATTTCCCTTTTCCCTTAAGCAATGAACTCTTTTCCCCTGGGAACCACTAGTTGTGGCTTTAAGATTTCTTTTCATGGATATATTCTCTTGTTTTTTTGCTTTATGAATTTCTAGAATTTTATATTTTTCTGGCTTCGGTCACCTTCCTTGAAATGGACATTAAGTATAGCAAACTCTGGATTTTCATCAGTAAGGAGGAGGATCCAATGAGTGGTTGTTCCAGAAATAGTCTATTTAATTTGTGATGCACTCTTGACCTAACAAACACGTAAATCTGTAATTTTCCTTTTCTCAAAGGGTTTCTTTAAATGGTGCATTTAATAGTTTGCTTACAGACCATTAACTATTTACCCAGACTTTTACTATTTGACTGATCTGCTTGACTGATAAAGCTCATGTTTGAGGAAACTGGATCTGCCAACAAAACCTATAAAACAACACAAACTAATAGGTAACCCCAGAAGATACACTTTGTCTTATTTTGATGTGCCATAAAGATAGTTCTTGGTGGTTTCTTTTTCATTAATTATTTTAAAGAAAAAAATCGGATGACTTTAATCTTTTATGTCTTACTTTGTGGAAGAAAAAACGATTCAAGTTGTTTTAAATTGCCTGAGGTCTTCTAATAATCTGACTCAACTCTCTTGGTGCTTCTTCTAGGCCTGAATGCCAGGTTTGGACTGTGATGTTATTGCTGGGGACGTGTCTCCTTTACTGTGCCAGGGTCACCATGCCCATCTGTGCTGTATCTATGAATGAAGATTTTGGCTGGAACAAGAAGCAGTCTGGGATCCTGCTAAGTAGCTTCTTCTGGGGTTACTGCCTAACTCAGATCATGGGAGGCCACCTTGGGGATCAGTGAGTTCACTTGTTTTCATTTTGGATGTTCCATTGCTTGGCATCAGATGACTACCCTCATCCTGGTTCTCTTTCCCCTCAATCCCCATTTCCCCCACATTTTTTAGGGAATGAGGTCATCTGGAGCTTTACCTTAGTTGGGTTAATGGTTATGAAGTTGGAAAAAAGGGTTAGGGAACAGAAGTATGTAACAAGAGAGGAAAGAAAGTTTTGACAGGAAGTTTTTTTTTTAAAGAGAAAAAGTAGTCATTTTCCTTTTAAACTGCAATAAAAGAGAAAGGATTCCAGATAAAAACATATTAGAGAGGGTATTCTCATAATTTAGAGCAATTATAGGTTAAGGGACCAAAGATAGTTTCTTAGATCGTGTTAGGGAAGGATACATGAAGTGACCCAAAATCATACATAAAAGGGCAGAAGAGTTGTAGGCTCTCTCATTTTCTGATTCACCTAGTTTGTATAGATGTTTAGAGGTATTGACTAAACAAAAGATGGCTTCACCTACTACAGCATATCAACTATGTACCTCCTTTCCAGCTCCACTTTAAAAAAAAGTTTTATTGCCACCTTTTCTCTTTATGCTGCAGTCATTTTCTCTTAATTCCTTTACCCTGCTCTGAATATTAAACCCCTTCCTTATAACAAAGGAAATATATGTGTATGTACACACACACACATACATACATACATATATATATGTGTCTGTGTGTATGTATATATATATATATGGTATTGAGTATGTGTATATATATTGGTGTGTATATATATACATAAACATATACATACACACATATATATATGTATATAAATGTAAAATAAATAAGCAAGGCCAGTGGGCAGAGGAGGAACCAAGAGAAAGAAGGTACTTTTCCTTATCACTTCTCTAGGACTGAAAGAATCACAATTCATCAGATTTCAAATATTTGTAATACCATTATTACTTACATTATTGTATTCATGTTGTATATTATTGTCTTGGTTATTCTTTCTTCAGATGGCCTCAGTTCATCCTCCTTTCTGTCATTTCAACCATGGATACCACAGGGCAGAAGGAGGGGAGAGGGAGGCAGATAGGGAAAAGGGGAGAAAGAGGAGGGGGAAAGGGGAGGGAGGTGGGGGGAGGAAGGTAGGGAGAGGGAGAGAGAGTAAGAGTAAGAAGGAGAAAAGTAAGAAAGAGTGGGGAGGGAGAAAAAAAAAGAGAGGGGAAAGGGAGGACGGAGAGTAGTGGGAGAGAGGGAGAGACAAAAGTGAAAAAGAAAAGCAAAAGAGAGGGGAAAGAAGGGAGAGAGGATAGAAAGAAAGTGGAAGAGAGGGAAGGGAGAGAAGGGAGACAGAGAGAGACAGAGACAGAGAGAGATGGACAGAAAGATGGACACCAGAGAGAAAAGCAAGAGGGTAAAGGAGACAAGAAGGAGAAAAAGGGAGTGGGAGAGAGAGAAGAAAGGAAAGGTTGAGAGAGAAGAGAGGAAAAAAGAGAGTAGTCTCCCTCCATTTCTTACTCTTCCTTTGATTGTGCCACCCTCTTTCTCCTCCTGTGTAAATCCCATCTTCTCACCCTTCCAGGATTGGAGGAGACAAGGTCATCTTGATCTCAGCCTCAGCCTGGGGTTTCATCACGGCTATCACCCCTTTGCTCTCCCACATCAGCAGTGCCCACTTGGTCTTTATGACTTTTTCCCGAATACTCATGGGGTTATTTCAAGGTGAGTCTTTAAGAGGTAACTGCTCTTTATTTGGTGATTTTTTTTGTCTCTTTCTTAATAAACTGTTTTGATCCAAACAACCAGGCAAAATTCAGACAAAGAATATGCATGTAGGTGACTGCATCACATCTGTCAATCTATAGCTTTTGTAGTAAACTCTGTACTGTTGGGCACAAATGGGAAATAGATGTGTACTGGAAAGCTAGTGAGAAAATACATAGGAATTGCTTTGAAAATTGAGAAGTGCTTTGAAAATTAGGAAGTGCTGTCCAAATATAAGAAATTATTATTATTTTAAAAATATCTATTTTCTAATTGCATGTAAAAACAATTTTTAACATTGGTTTTTAAAAAAAATTTTGAATTCCAAATTCTCTCCCTTCCTTTTTCTCTTCATCCGTCATTGAGAAGGCAGACAATTTGATATAGGTTATACATGTGTGGTCGCGCAAAACATGTTTCTATATTAGTCATATTGTGAAAGAAAACACAGACTCTGACACCCACCAAAGACCCTAAGAAAGATAAAGAAAGTAAAAAAAAAGTATGGTTTGATCTGCATTCAGACACCATCGTTCTTTTTCTGGAGGTGGATAACATTTTTCATCCTAAGTCCTTTGGAATTGTCTTAAGACTGTTGTATTGCTGAGAAAAGATGAGTCATTCACAGTTGATCACCATACAATATTGCTGTTACTGTGTACAATGTTCTCCTGGTTCTGTCCATGTCACTTTGCCTCAGTTCATGTAAGTCTTCCTTGGTTTTTCTGAAAGCATTTTTTTGTAGCACAAGAGTACTCTATCACAATCGTAATCATAATCACAACTTGTTCAGCATCCCCCAATTGATAGATATCCCCTCAATTTCCCTTCTTTGTCACCATAGAAAGAGCTGTTATGAATATTTTTGCATATATAGGTCCTTTTCCTTTTAAAAAAATCTTTTTGGGATACAGACCTAGTAATGGTACTGCTGGGTCAAAGGGTATGCACAATTTTATAGCTCTTTGGACATAGTTCCAAATGGTTCTCCTGAATGGTTGGATTAGTTCACAACTCCACCAGTAGGGTATCAGTATCCCGATTTTCCCACATCCTCACCAACATTTGTCATTTTCCTTTTCTATCATATTAGCCAGGTGTGAGGTGGTATCTCAGTTATTTTAATTTGCATTTTTCTAATCAAGAGTGATAGAACATTTTTCAAGATGACTGTAGATAGCTTTGATTTCTTTGTCTAAGAACTGCCTGTTCATATCCTTTGATCATTTATCAACTGGGAATGACTTGTATTCTTATAAATTTGACTCAGTTCTCTGTATAGTTGAGAAATGAAGCCTTTACTAGAGAAGCTTCCTGTAAAAGTTTCCTTCCAGTTTTTGCTTTCCTTCTTATCTTGTCTACATTGGTTTTGTTTGTACAAAATTTTTTGAATTTAATGTAATCAAAAGTATCCATTTTACATCTTGCAATGCTCTCAATCTTTCATTTGGTCACAAGTTCTTCCCTTATCCATAGATCTGACAAGAAAACAAACTGTTCTGTGCTCCCCTAATTTGCTTATGATATCACCCTGTATGTCTAAATCATGTATCCATTTTGACCTTATCTTGGTATACAGTTTGAGATGTTGGTCTTTACCTAGTTTCTGTCAAACTGCTTTCCAGTTTACCCAGCAGTTTTTGTTAAATAGTGAGTTCTTGTCCCAAAAGTTTGGATCTTTGGCTTTATCAAACACTAGATTATTATGGCCATTTACTACTGTGTATTGTGTAGCTAATCTATTTCACTGATTCACCACTCTGTTTCTTAGCCAGTACCAGGTTGTTTTGGATGATACAGATCTGGTACAGCTAGGCCACTGTCCTTCACATGTTTTTCCCATTAATTCCCTTGAAATTCTTGACTTTTTGTTCTTCCAGACGAATGTTATTATTATTTTTTTCTGGCTCTATAAAATAATTTTTTTGGTAGTTTGATTGGTATGGTACTGAATAATTAATTTAGGTAGAATTGTCATTTTTTTGGGATTGGCTTATCCTACCTGTGAGCAATTAATATTTTTCCAATTGTTTAGACTTGGCTTTATTTGTGTGAAAAGTGCTTTGAAATTGTGTTCATATGGCTCCTGGGTTTATCTTGTCAGTTAGACTGCCAAGTATTTTATATTGCCTACAGTTACTTTAAATGGAATTTCTTTTTCTATTTCTTCCTGATGGATTTTGTTGACAATATATAGAAATGCTGATGATTTATGTGGGTTAATTTTATATCCTGCAATTTTACTAAAGTTGTTAATTATTTCAATTAGTTTTTTAGTGAATTCTCTAAGCATTCCATCATATCATCTGCAGAGTGCTACTTTTGTTTCCTCGTTGTCTATTTTAATTCCTTCAATGTCTTTTTCTTCTCTTATTGCTATAGCTAGCATTTCTAGTACAATATTGAATAATAGTGGTGATGTGGGCATCCTTGCTTCACCCCTGATCTTACTTGTAGCTAAGTAAGCTTGTAACTTGTCCCTATTACAGATAAGGTTGCTGATGGCTTTGTTATCAATGTGGTCAATTATGCTGATAGTTCTCCTAATAGTGAACCAGCCCTGCATTCCTGATATAAATCTTACCTGGTCATACTGTATGATCTTTGTGATATATTGCTGTAATCTCTTTGCTAGTATTTTGTTTAAAATTTTGGCATCAGTACTCTTTAAGGAAATTGGTCTGTAGTTTTCTTTTATATATATATATATATATATATATATATATATATATATATATATATATATATATGTTCATACATTTAAAGTAGTTAAACACAAGGTAATTTGGGACAGAAAGTACTGGCAATTGTGGAGTATCAGTTAAGACCTCCTGCAGAAAATGGTTCTTAAGATACATCTTTTTTTTTCCACAATATCTACATTTTTTATTTAATATTTTTAGTTTTCAGCATTGATTTCCACAAGATTTTGAATTACAAATTTTCTCCCCATTTCTACCTTCCCCCCCGCTCGAATATGGCATATATTCTGATTGCCCTGTTCTCCAGTTAGCCCTCCCTTCTGTCACCCCACTCCCCCCCATACCCTTTTCCCTTACATTCTTGTAGGGCAAGATAGATTTCTATGCCCCATTGCCTGTATATCTTATTTCCTAGTTGCGTGCAAAAACTTTTTTTTGAATATCTGCTTTTAAAACTTTGAGTTCCAAATTGTGTCCCCTCTTCCCTCCCCACCCACCCTCCCTAAGAAGGTAAGCAATTCAACATAGGCTACACAAGTATCATTATGTAAAACCCTCCCACAATGCTCATGTTGTGAAAGACTAACTATATTTTGCTCTCTCTTATCCTGTCTCCCTTTATTCAGTTTTCTCCCTTTACCCTGTCTCTTTTCAAAAAACTTTTGCTTTTGATTATCTCCTCCCCCTATCTGCTCTCCCTTCTATCATCACCCCTTTTTTATCTCCTTCCTCCTTCTTTCCTCTGGGGTAAGATAACTAATTGAGTGTGTATGTTACTCCCTCCTCAAGTCAAATCCGATGAGAGCAAGATTCACTCATTCCCCCTCACCTGCCCCCTCTTCCCTTCCAATGAACTGCTTTTTCTTGCCACTTTTATGTGAGATAATTTACCCTATTTTGTCTCTCCCTTTCTCCCTCTCTCAATATATTCCTCTCTCATCCCTTAATTTGATTTTGTTTTTTTAGATATCATCCCTTCATATTCAACTCACCCTGTGCCCTCTGTCTATGTATGTATGTATGTATGTGTATGTATGTATGTATGTGTATATATATATATATGTATATGTGTGTGTGTGTGTGTGTATGTATATTCCCTTCAGCTACCCTAATACTGAGGTCTCATGACATCATCTTTCCTTGTAGGAATGTAAACAAAACAGTTCAACTTTAGGAAGTCCCTTATGATTTCTCTTTCTTGTTTACCTTTTCATGCTTCCCTTGATTCTTGTGTTTGAAAGTCAGATTTTCTATTCAGCTCTGGTCTTTTCACTGAGAAAGCTTGAAAGTCTTCTATTTTGTTGAAAATCCATATTTTGCCTTGGAGCATGATACTCAGTTTTTCTGGGTAGGTGATTCTTGGTTTTAATCCTAGCTCCATTGACTTCCGGAATATCATATTCCAAGCCTTTCAGTCTCTTAATGTAGAAGCTGCTAGATCTTGTGTTGTCCTGATTGTGTTTCCACAATACTCAAATTGTTTCTTTCTGGCTGCTTGCAGTATTTTCTCCTTGATATGGGGGCTCTGGAATTTGGCGACAATATTCCTAGGAGTTTTCTTTTAGGGATCTTTTTCAAGAAGCGTTTGGTGGATTCTTTCAATTTCTATTTTACCCTCTGGCTCTAGAATATCAGGGCAGTTCTCCTTGATAATTTCTTGAAAGATGATATCTAGGCTCTTTTTTTTTGATCATGGCTTTCAGGTAGTCCAATAATTTTTAAATTATCTCTCCTGGATCTATTTTCCAGGTCAGTGGTTTTTCCAATGAGATATTTCACATTGTCTTCCACTTTTTCATTCCTTTGGTCCTGTTTTATAATATCTTGATTTCTCATAAAGTCACTAGCTTCCACTTGCTCCAATTTAATTTTTAAATTTTTTTTTAATTTTTTGGAGGGAGAAGGCAGGGCAATTGGGGGTCAAGTGACTTGCCCAAGGTCACACAGCTAGTAAGTGTGTCAAGTGTCTGAGGCCGGATTTGAACTCAGGTCCTCGTGACTCCAGGGCCTGTGCTCTACTCACTGCACCACCTAGCTGCCTCTCCAATCTAATTTTTAGGGTTGTATTTTCTTCAGTGGTCTTTTGGACCTCCTTTTCCATTTGGCTAATTCTGCCTTTCAAGGCATTCTTCTCCTCGTTGGCTTTTTGGAGCTCTTTTGACATTTGAGTTAATCTATTTTTTAAGGTGTTATTTTCTTCAGTATTTTTTGGGGTCTCCTTTCACAAGTCATTGACTTGTTTTTCATGGTTTTCTTGTATCACTCTCATTTCTGTTCCCAATTTTTCCTCTACTTCTCTTACTTGCTTTTCCAAATCTTTTTTGAGCTCTTCCATGGCCTGAGACCAATTCATATTTTTCTTGGGGGCTTTTGATGTAGGTTGTTTGACTTTGTTGACTTCTTCTGGCTATATGTTTTGGTCTTGTTTGTCACTAAAAAAAGATTCCAAAGTCTGAGTCTGTATCTGAGTCCATTTTTGCTGCCTGTTCATGTTCCCAGGCAACTACTTGACCCTTGAGTTTTTTGTCGGGGTAAGACTGCTTGTAGAGTAGAGAGTACTTTGTCCCAAGCTTGAGGGGCTGGGCTGCTATTTTCAGAGCTACTTCTACACAGCAAGCTCTGCCATACCAGTGCCCCTTCTCCCCCAAGAACCACCAACCAGGACTGTGGCCCAGATTCAGGCTGTGCAAAGCAGGTTTTGCACTCCTGCTCTAATCTGCCACTTAATTCCTCCCACCAGGTGGGCCTGGGGCTGGAGACAACTGCAGCTGTAGCTCTGGAAGCAGCCTCAGAGGTGCACCACCTCTGCCACCCCCGGGACAGTGGCTAGCTGCGAACTCTTTTCACTCTGTCCCGGAAGCTTTTCCTGCTAACCTTCTCTGTTGTCTTTGGCATTTGTGGGTTGCGAAGTCTGGTAATTGCTGCAGCTCACTGATTCAGGGCCCTATGCCTGTTCTGCCCAGCTCCCGATCTAGTTGGTCCTGGCGTGGCCCATGCTGGGCTCTGCTTTGCTCCACTTCCAGCTCTGTGCTATAGACCCTTCCTAGTGACCATCCAGGCTTTTCTGAGCTGGAGCCCTGCTTCCCTTTACTATTTTGTGAGTTCTGCAGCTCTAGAATTTTTTCAGAGCCATTGTTTATAGGTTTTTGGAGGGACCTGGGGGGAAGCTTAAGCAAGTTGCTGCTTTCCGGCTGCCATCTTGGCTCCACCCCTATAGTTTTCTGTCTCTGTTTTTGTTCTTCCTGATTTAGGTGTCAGCACAATATCTGTGTCAGGAAAGGAATTTAGTAGGATTCCTTTTTTGCCTATTTTTTTAAATAGTTTATACAGTATTGGAATTGATTTTTTATATACTATTGGAATTAATTGTCTTAAGGAGGTCATTGATCACTTGTTCAATTTCAGTTATTTAAGTATTCATTTTCCTTCTCTGTTAATCTAAGCAGTTTATATTTTTGTAAATATTCATCCATTTCACTTAGACTATCAGATTTATTGGCATGTAATTGGATAAAATAGCTCTTAATTATTGCCTTAATTTCATCTTAATTGGTCATAAATTCATCTTTTTCATTTTTGATACTGGTAATTTGGTTTTCTTGTTTCTTTTAAATTAAATTAACCAGTGGTTTATCAATTTTGTTGTTTTTTTTTTTTTTATAAAACTGACTCCTGGTTTTATTTATGAGTTCAATGATTTCCTTATTTTAAATTTTATTAACCTCTGTTTAGATTTTCAAGATTTCCATTTTGGTGTTTAATTGGGGATTTTAAATTTGCTCTTTTTCTAGTTTTTTTTTTTTTAACTTGCACGCCCAATTCATTGATTTGCATTTTCTCTATTTTATTGTAAAAGTTTGGAGATATAAATTTTCCCTTATGTACTACTTTGGAATATTGCCTCATTGTTGTTGTTCTTTTTAATGAAATTATTGTTTTTATGATTTGTTCTTTGGCCCACTCATTTGTTAGGATTAGATTGTTTAGTTTCCAATTTTTATTCTATATTTCCATGACTCTTTATTAAATGTATTTTGTATTGCATTATGATATAAAAAGATGTATTTAATATTTCTGCTCTTCTGCATTTGGTTATGAGGATTTTATGCCCCTAAAACATGGTCAGTTTTTGTGTAGGTGCAACATACTACTGAGAAAAGGCATATTCTTTCTTATTCCCATTTATTTTTCTCCAGAGTTTTATCATGTCTCGATTTTCTAAGACTCTGTTCATCTCCTTAACTTCTTTTTCCTTTTTGGTTAGATTTACCTAGTTCTAAGAAGGGAAAGTTGAGGTCCCACAGTAATATAGTTTTACTATTTCCTCCTATAACTCATTTAACTTTTCCTTTAAGTATTTGGATGCTGTACTATTTGGTACATATATGTTTAGTATTGATATTACTTTATTGTCTATGGTACCTTTTACACAATGCAGTTTGCCTGCTTATCTCTTTTAATTAGATCTGTTTTTTGCTTTTGCTTTGTTTGAGATCATGATTACTACCCTTGCTTTTTTTTTTTAACTTTAGCTGAAGAATAATAGATTCTGCCCCAGCCCCTTGCCCTTAACCTGTGTATGTCTCTCTACTTCAAGTGTGTTTCTTGCAAACAATAATATTGTAGGATTCTGATTTTAATCCACTCTGCTATCTGCTTCTGTTTTATGGGTGAGTTTATCACATTTACAGTTATGATTAGTAACTTTCCCCCCATGTTTATCATTCTCTTTCTCATTTCACCCTATCCCTTCTCAAAAGTGTTTTACTTCTGACCACTACCTCCCCCAATCCACCCTCCCATCTATTAGTCTTCTCCCCCTTTCTTTTCTCTTCTTTTTCTCCTACTTCCCTGTGGAGTCAGATAGATCTCTACACCCAACTGAGTGTGCATGTTATTCTTTCTTTGAGCTGATTCTGATGAGAGTAAGGTTCAAATGTTGCCCATCTCCCTTTCCCCCATCTGTCCTTCCACTATGAAAGTTCTTTCATGCCTTTTTTTGTGGTATTTTACCCCATTCTACCTCTCCCTTTCCCTTTCTCCTATTGCATCCTTCTTTCTCACCCCTTAATTTTATTTTATTTTTGGATATCATCTCATCATAGTTAACTCATGCCTATGCCCACTGTCTGTGTATACTTGATTAAACTGCTCTAATAATGATAAAGATTTACAAGTATTATCTTCACACATAGGAATGTAAACAGTTTAAGCCTATTTAATCCCTTATAATTTCTCTTTCCTGTTTACCTTTTTATGCTTCTCTTGAGTCTTATATTTGAAAGTCAGATTTTTCTATTCAGCTTTTTTTCATCAGGAATGCTTGAATGTCCTTTATTTCATTAAATGCCCATTTTTTCTCAATGAAGGATTATACTTAGTTTTGCTAGGTGGGTGATTTTTGGTTGTAATCCTAACTCCTTTGCCTTACAGAATACCATATTCTAAACCCTCTGATTTTATAGTGTAGAAGCTGCTAAATCTTGTGTTATACTGACTGTGACTCTACAATAATTGTTTCTCTCTGGCTGCTTGTGATGGTTTCTCCTTGACCTGGGAGCTCTGGGATTTGGCTATAATATTCTTGGGAGTTTTCATTTTGGGATCTCTTTTAGGAGGTGATCAGTGGATTCTTTCCATTTCTATTTTACCCTCTAGTTCTAGGATATTGGAGCTGCTTTCCTTGATAATTTCTTGAAAGATGATATCAAGGCTCTTTTTTTAATCATGGCTTTCAGGTAGTCCAATATTTCTAAATTATCACTTTTCAATCTGTTTTCCAGGTCAGTCATTTTTCCAAAAAGATATTTCACATTTCCTTCTATTTTTTCATTCTTTGAATTTTTAAAATTGTTTCTTGATGTGTCATAAAATTATTAGCTTCCACTTGCCCAATTCTAATTTTTAAGGAATTTTTTTTTTCAGTGAGCTGTTCTTCCTTTTCTATTTGGCCAGTATTACTTTTTAAAAAGTTCTTTTCTTGCGGTAGCTAGGTGGCGCGGTGAGTAGAGTCCTCCAGGTCCTGGAGTCGGGAGGACCTGAGTTCAAATTCGGCCTCAGATACTTGACACACTTACTAGCTGTGTGACCTTGGGCAAGTCCCCCCTCCAAAACAAAAAAGTTCTTTTCTTCAGTGAATTTTTATACTTTTCCCATTTGGCCTATTTTGTTTTTTTAAAGTGTTATTTTCATCATCATCATCATCATCATCATCATTAGATTGTATTACTCCTTTACCAAGCTGTTAACTCTTTTTTTAAATAATTGTCTTGTATCACTCTTATTTATTTCCCCAATTTTTCATCTAACTCTCTTATTTGATTTTTAAAATCCTTTTTGAAATCTTCCAGGAATTCTTTTTGGGCCTGAGACCAATTCATGTTTTTTTCTTCAAAGCTTCACATGTATCTGCTTTGATTTCCTTGTCTTCTTAGTTTGTGTTTTGATCTTCCCTGTCACCATAGTAAGTTTCTATGGTCAGGTTCTTTTTTGTTGTTGTTGTACGCTCATTGTTTCCAACCTATTTTTTGACTTCATGTTAAAGTTGTGCTCTGCTCCCAGGGTGGAAGGGCCACTGTCCTAAGATGTTTTCAGAGCTAATTCTAGAGGTCTGTAAGTTTTCAGTTCTTCCAAGGTGGCATTATCTAAGGAGAAGTGTGGTCACTGCTTTCTTAGCCTGTACTCTGGTCTTTGAGTGACCATAAGCATTTTCTTCCACCCTGGAACTATGACCAGGGTCCCCACTCCTGCTCATGCTTTTGCTTGCCCTGGAACTGTGATCTGGAACCATAGATGGACAATGAAACAGAGTCCTGCTCCTGATGAGCAGAAGGCCCTTATAATCTCCTTTTGACTAGTTATCCAAGCCCCTTACAGTCTGTGGGCTGAGAACTTGGCATGCCAAAATGTACACGCTGCCAAGGCCTGCTTCTTGGCTGGACTGTACTTTACTCTCACCCCAGTGAGACTGGCCTTTCTTGCCGATCTTCTAAGTCATCTTTGGCTGCAAAATTGTTTCACCCCATTCTTTTGTTGGTTTTTGCCACTTCAGAATTTGTTTTGAGATGCTATTTTAATGTTTAGAAGGGAATCTGGAAGAGCTCAGGTGAATCCTTGCTTTTACTCTTCCATCTTGGCTCCACCTCCTATAAGGAATTATCATTATCAAACATTCTGCTGACTAGAGGTAACAATCTTTAACATGTATAACATTTTGTAGTTTACAAACTATGTTGTTTTGTGTCTCACATCAGCCTTGGGAGGGAGGCAGAGCAGGTAGTTATTCACAGTCTTCACACAGTCTTGCCCAGTCCTTCTGTGACATTCTTGATAGCTTTGCAGTCACTTGAAGGCTACAACACCTTAAAGGTTAGAAATTCTGTGTTTCCAGATGCTAGAGAGTCCTCTGATCTTCATGAATTTTTTCCACTTCTCTGAGGACAAGAAATCAAAAAAGACCTTTGTTGGAGTAGAAGACTTGCTGGCTTTATGGCCATTGGCAAACCTTTTAACTACTCTGAGACCTAGTTTTTTCATCTGTGAAGTAGGTATAATAACACATATAGTACTTACATTACAGGTTTTTTTGTGAGGGAAACAATATATGTGTTATGTAAATTTCTGTTGTGGTGGTGGTGATGAAGATGATGATGATTTTAATGGTACCCAAACTGGGGAGCTGATGAAACCCACTCAGGTACCCTCCAGGACAAATCATCTAACCACATTAAATGAATATGTATGTTCACTGAATGAATGAATGAAAGAATGAAAGATTTGGGAGGGCATTAGTCTTTCCCTTTGATTTGATTAGTCTGTCTTTTTTGTTCTAGGGGTTTATTTCCCTGCCTTGACGAGCCTATTGTCTCAGAAAGTCCGAGAGAATGAACGAGCATTCACCTATAGCACCGTGGGTGCTGGTTCCCAGTTTGGGTAGGTTCTACTTGCACAGTAATGAGATACTGGGGTTGGGGGGGAAGGGCAAAGGGGATAAAAGGAAGGATGAGCTTATGCGATCATGTCATGTTCCTCAAGCCAAGCAAGCTGCTGTTGAATTTGAGCTACAAATGATTCAGCCTCCCAAGAATGACACGTGGAAAGAAATACCAGGAACTGTTTGTGGCAGCAAAGGACATCAACACAGGGCACATCTGGATCTCTGGATGACAGGCATCCTGGAGGGCATCATTTCTAGATGTGGAAGCCTGAGGCTGTTGCTCCGGGAGACAAACAGAGACTTGTTCCTGAAACTATTCATGCCCTTTGAAATGCTGTTCCTTTATGCACATTTCCCTCTCTTGGTGTCAGGAGGGTTTGAGGGTTTTTGGTTGGCAAATGGTGTAGAGGGGGAACCATCACTTCATCTGTCTCTTTTTTATCTGTGCTGAGGGAGATGAGGTAGGTCATTCCCTGCTCTCTTTCTTCTTTTCAAATTCCCTCTGTAGTTGTCCTGATGCAATTTTGGACAGCAGGTGTTATGGCACAGATGAGGTAGCAGGACCAAAGGGCATGGAAGATAGGCAGAAACACAGGCTTCACATGGCTTCTAGTTAGGGTCTGATTTGTTTGACTGTATAATGTCCTCTGCCTCTTTTAGGTGCAGACACCCCACTAACCATGTTCAGGGGCAGATGGAGAAAGACAGTTTGGTTGAGGGAGGGGAGGTCATTTCAGCATCCTTTTGCTTCTTAGGATACTTTGTTCAGAAGTAACAGAAGGAATATGTTACAGAAAAACTACAGAGTTTTTTGCTGTGTTAAAATGTTGTAGTATTTGATATTAGTTGAACAGACCTTTGTCTAAGACTTCAAAATTTTTCTTTTAATTTGAGATTTTTTTTTTTGTGTTTGCACTAGAACCTGAGAGAGCACCAAGGTGGCCCAGTGGATTGAGCACTGGCTTGGGAGTTGGGGGTCATAGGTTCTACTGTGAGTTCTGTGATTAATTCACCTTGAACAAATGACTTTCTATCTCTGGACTTGAGTTTCCTTATCTGCCATTAAGGGTTTGGATGCTGAGATGCTTTCCAGATTCAGCATTCTAAATTCTAGATTTTACAGAATTTGACAGTTGGAAAGGCATTTGCCTGAGTTCTCTTTTTCTAGTCCAACCTACATTCAACAAAGAATCCCCTCCCCAAAATACCAATGATTGGTCTTGCAGTCTTCTAAGACCTCCACTACCTCCTGTGGCAGCCCGATTCTGCTTTAGGATGGCTCTAATTATTAGAAGTTTTTCCTTACATCAAACCCAAATTTGCCTCTTTGCAGCTTCTATCCAATGCTCCTAGTTCTGCCCTCTGGCAGAAAATAGAACACGTTAATCTCTCTTTCACATGATAGGCCTTTATGTACCTCTCTGAGTCTTTCCTTCATAACATTCAGAATTCCCTCAAACCATCCTCATAGGACACTTACTGAAGGGACTGGTGACACCTATCCTTTGGACGTTCTCCGGTTTATCAGTGTCATGCCCCACCTCCCAAATCCCCATCTGAACACAATACTCAAAATATGGTCAAACAGGGACAGAGGATAGCTGTACTATCACTTTCTTTTATTCCTGAAATCTATGTCTTTCTTAATGCAACTTAATCATCTTTTTTTTGCATCATCTTTTTTGGCTTGCATATTTTGCTGTTGATGCATATTAAGTTTGCATTCCACTAAAAGCCTTAGATTTTTTATTTCCATATTCATGAATTCCAACATTCCATTGTTTTCTCTTGCACGTATTCCTGTTCTTTGTCCTCACCTTCCTTTCTACTCCCTCTACTCCTCAGGTCCACCCTAGGCATTAACCCTTCCCTATCCCTCATTCTATTGCCACTCATGCCTTGCAAAGCCTCAACCTCGGATTGCTACCTACTATGTTATTTTAGTCAATGCATATATTGTCCTTCTGACTCTGGTCAAATCCTACAGATCTTTCCATGTTTTTCTGAATTCCTCATAATTATCATGTATTACAAGTACGATAATATGCCATTACCTTCATATACTTCAATTTAGTCAGCCATTCCACAATTCATGGATACCTGTTTAGTTTCTAGGTTTTTTTTTTTTTGCAACCATAAGAAGTACATCTGTGATTTTTGATCTATATAACGAGTTTTTCTTTTTGTCTTTGCTCTCATTGGAGTATGTCTCCAGTAATAGGATTAGTGGTCAGTGGGTATGAATAGTTTAGTGACTTTTATAGCCACTTCTTTTCCTTTTCTTGTTTCAGGACCCTGGTGATTGGAGGAGCTGGCTCTCTCCTCTTGGACTGGTATGGCTGGCAGAGTGTCTTCTACTTTTCTGGGGTGCTCACTTTGATTTGGGTCTATTTTATGTACAGATACCTGCTGAGGGAAAAAGGTAATTCCCAAGATGACTCTTCCCCAGAAACAGTTCTGATGCCATCTTTTGGGGTGGTTCCTTGGGAACCAGTTACTGTTTTCCCATCAGGGTTGGTTATCATCTTATGGGAAATGGATTGAAGCAACACATGGTGCTTTCCTTTTGTGGGAAGAACTCCTAAGAGAGGTTACTGGCAAGTGTGCTTTTGGCTTTTCAACATGATAACTTTCATCTGGGGTCAGACACTTCAACTTGTCTTACAAAAGAGCCTTTTCTTAGCGAAAATTAACTTAAATTGAGTTTTCATAACTGAGAGATTTGACTTTGAAGCCCAAAAGACTTAGGCTCAAGTCCTTAGGGCCTAGAAGACCTGAGCACAAGTCCTGTCTCTGACATCCTGGCTGTGTAGTCCTGGGTCAGCCCCTTCACTATTTAGTGCTATGAGTAACTCTCTAACATTCTGAGTTGCAGAAAAGGGGCCAGCCTGTATCAGTAGAGGAAGTTTCCTATATAAATTAAATCATGGGTTCGGTTCCTATCCTGTAAATTTACCAAATTTAGAACAAAGTTCACTTATAAGACTTGGGACGAAATAAATATTTCTAGGGGATCTCAAAACTAAATCAGAGTGCATTTGCTGTGAAAAGGTTAAAGATTGGGAATCAAGGAACAACCTAGTTTCCATGGTCCTGGGGGATGATAGTTTTAATAAAGTGACTGGTTTCACTTTTCTCAATTTTTTTTTCTTGCGGGTGGTCTGGAGTTAGGCACAAATATGAATTCAATGATAGGGCTGTTTACTGTTTCTTAATAGGTTCTCAGCAAATACATCCTGGATAAATGAATAAGGGCATTCATTTCCACTAAATTTCCACAGTGCTCATAGATATTCTGCATGAATTGGCTTATTCCTGTGCATTAGGGGTTGCACAATTATATATGTTAAATATACTCATTGGAAATGACCTCCATTAATTCCAAGTGAACATAGCATATTTAATGGTACCGAATGAAAATTTGCTTTTAAGTGTTTCTTTCCTCCAGAACTTGTAATATCCTTGGGAATTTTGGCAAAAGGCTTTTCCATTTCCAAGCAGAAAAAAATTCCCTGGAGACAGTTATTTCGGAGACCTCCTGTGTGGTGAGTAAATATTTGTGTGGTTGGTTAGAATATGGTGGTAAGCAGGCTGGGGTTGTAGGTTCAGTCCCTTGGAGAGCCAGTTAGTTTTGCTGTGCTCCAAGGCTACAGACTCTGGCCTGAGTGCGCCATCTTGAAAAGGTATGCTACTGGGTAAAAGGGAAACTGAGTTCAGAGTGTATTTTTATGGCTCAGGGCAGATGCCTGCTATTGAAGAAATAACTCAAAGTTCAGGTCCTGGTGACAGTAGTTTCATATATATATATATATATATATATACATATATATATATATATATATGTATGTATATATAGGACACATATTTCAGAAACTTTGTGAGCTATGACTTCAGGTAAGCTCCAACAAACTACTGCTACCTCTTTTCTTTGGTTACTTAATGGATTCACCAGCTTGTTTGGTGTATAGTTGGGTTAACATTTTTCCCCTAGAGTCCTCTGGACCTATCAATTCCCTTTCTGTTTCTTCTCTTACAGGGCAGTCATATTCGCTCAACTCTCTTCTGCTAGCTCATTTTTCATCCTCCTTTCCTGGCTGCCAACCTTCTTTAAGGAAACTTTTCCCAACTCTAAGGTAGGTTGACCTGTTCCTCAAGGGGTGAAAGGATTGAAGTTGCCTCTTGTTGAGAGAAGAGTCCACTGAAGCTGGAATGCACACATGGATGCATTAAAAATCCTTATCTTAGAATTGCTTTCGGTTCTGGTGTCATGCAGATCAATGGTTGTATTTGGCCAATAGTCTATTATTATACTTAATGATGTGTGCTTTGTTTACCTTATATTGAGGCAGTGCAGTATAATGGTTAGAGAGTCAGCCTCAAATCCAAGAAAATTGCCTCTGATCCATGTTGTGTAACCCTAGGCAAATCAATTAATTTCTCAGTGCTCTCAACAATACTGTTTAAGAAAAAAACTGTCTTTTATTTTTATATTGCCTAGATTTGTCTTCACTTCCTATTGAGCTAGCCTAAAAATAAACACTTTTTTAAATAACAAAAAGAGAGAAATAATTCAGCAAAACTGATCAAAACAGCAAAGTCTGGCATCATGGGTCACACCCATGGCTCCCCACACCTCTGCAAAGTAGTGGGGAGAGGTTTCTTCTCATATCTCTTTTTTTGAAAAATAGATTTTGCTGTTATTTTTTGTTTTATAACTGACTAGATTTTTCCTCTGTATCTTTCTCAGAGAGCCATTCCCTTTAACAAAGGATTTTTTTAAAAAGAAAAAGAGGAAGAAAATTGCTCTCCCCCCAACAAAACTGAGCATCAACACATTATAAAAATCTGACATCAAATGCAGTGTACACACTGTTAGAAGCATACTTACATTTTCTAGGAATAAACAATACATGTTGGGAAGCCAGGAATGCTTTAATTGTATTTTACATTTATTTGGTCTGAATAAATGGGCATGTCCCCTGGACAGAGTACAGGAGAAAGTACAAAGACTCAGATGGATGCCAGTCCTTTTATTGACCCCCCCCCCACCCCCCTTCGAATCTCCCGCCAGGCTCTTCACTGGCCAGATGCAACCCCTGACAGCCTACGTCATGCACTCCTCAAATGGCTCGGTTAAGCGTGCGTACAAGCCTCTGACCTTTCACCCAACCAGAGGCCTGGTTTCTGCTAGATCATAGCTCTGATTAGAACTAGTCACCTGACTTATATTCTGCTAAAGCTGGGGGGAGAGGGATACTTTCAACTCTATGGAAACAAAACTGCTCCCCCCCATTTCTTCCAACACACACCCATGGATCCCATACTTTTGCAGATGAGTGGAGAGGTGTCTTACTGTTTATCTTCTTTGAGGACAGATTTCTTTATAATTTTATTACATTCACTTTCAATTGTTTTATGGCAGTTCTTTTTCCCATTTATGTTGCTGTAGTTATTGTGTCTTGTTTACTTGGTTTTGCTTCACATCAGATCAGTTCATGTAAATGTTTTCGTTTTTTCCTCATTATTCATCATACTTGATGGTTTTTACAGTAGTGCAGGAATATTCCATTACATCCATTTGTCACAATTTGTTTACCCAGCTCTCCATTGATGGGTATCTACCTTGTTTCCAGTTTTTTGCCACCACAAAAGGTACTTCTCTAAATATTTTGGCTTCTGTGAAGCTCCAGACAGTGCTCTAAAACTATACATTTCAGACAAGGTGCCAACCTGCATTGCTGGAGGGAATTTCCTCACCTGGAAGTTCCCTATACAAAAGAAATCACAGGTCTAGTCCTTATCCTAGTCCCTTTCTGTAGCAAACATCGTATACTGTGTCTAAGCCTGCTATAGCCTTTGCTTTTTTTTCTTACTATGGCTGCTTGAATACCCTCTCAGTCACCATCAATGCCATCATTTTGGAATGTGAGGTCCACGGATATGTTAATTCTCAGAATAGATATTAAAGCAACTAAACCTGCTCTTGTAGCAGCTACTTGGGAATTTCATTGTTGAACATTTGCTATCAAAACTTGCTCCACTGGGTTCACAGATAATGATAAACACAGTTTGTATGTCTGTGTATTACCCCATGGTGATAGATCTGACCAGGCAGTCACCTGAAAGGGAGGGGAGGGATCTCAGACTTTTCTATATGTCATAACATTTCTGCTGATCCTAAGACAGACTTTCCTCTGTGGTCCTCAGATTCCAGGGTGTTAAAATAAGCATGGCTTTTGACAACAAATCATCCATAAGGACACACACACACACACACACACACACACACACACACCCCTCCCTTGTTGTCTTCACTATCTTCCCCAAAGGTCTGGTTAATCATCAAAGTACACAGACACAAATATAAGGAAAAATGCCAATCTCCAACCCTCCACATTTCCAACTGCATTGATATGCTACTCCAGGGTCCTACCTAGCTCTCTCTCTTTTCTTGTGTGTGACCACCAACAACATAATTTTATTGGGCTAGTCTTTCATACAGATTCTGATATGGATCCTCTCCTTAAATCTCTATGCTGATGAAATAACCCCTCTGCTAACCTTTCCCCCCTCCCCCTTTAAATACCAGCCTTCTTCTGTATTTTTATACCATTGTGGTAATGCCATGGCTACCCACCATTAACATTATTGTTGTAACTTGCAATTCCATGCCCAGACTGCTTATTTTTTTGTAGGAAAAAATACTCAGAAGAGCAGAGGATGTGCCCAAGGAGTCTGGAAAGGGCCTGTTCTATAAAACCTAGAGAGAGTTAGTAGCAGAGGCCTGTGGCCTAAGCCCCTGAATCCTTGATCCAATAGCCTGACTTTCTGGGAAAGGGCCTGGCTGGCCTCCAGCAGGTTACTTAATCTTCCCTCTGGGGATGTTTTATCTTTTTCAGGGCTGGGTGTTCAATGTTGTCCCCTGGCTGATTGCAATCCCTACCAGCGTGTTTAGTGGATTTCTTTCCGATCACCTCATCAGTCAGGGTAAGGACTGCCTGCTGCTCCCTCCTGCTTCCTGATAGCTTGGTCCCCAGTTCCCGAAATAGAGCAATCATGGATAAATATAACCTCCCCTTAAGCCCCTCTCTGCATCCTCTTTTCTCCACCCCCACCTTCCCTACCCCACTCTCCCCAAATGTATGGAGAGAGCCAGAGGCTGGGGCTGAGGAAAAATTGTTGGGTGAACAACATAGAGAATGGCACTGTACCCCTTTCATCTGATATGCTGTACCCCTCCTCAGCATGAAAGGGACAGGATTGTCCAGTGGTTTCTAGAGATACTGCCTGGAATGCAGACTTTCCTCCCCTTTTTTTAAAAGTCTTTTTTTTTATTATTATGAACATCAATAAGCAAGAACATTTTCATATACAAAGAAGACCATAAAGAGAATATTGTATAACAGACAAAACCATGAATCTCTATTATGTACAATTAAAAACATTTATTATTTCTTTATTTTTGACATTGGTTTTTCAAAAATTTTGAATTGTGAATTTTCTCCTTCCTTCCATCCCTCACCCACCTTTTGTAAGGATAGGGTGGAAACCACTCCATTTAGCTCTAATAGCTGTGGATTGAATCATAGAGGATTCCTCCTTTGTCAAGGTGCCAGAGCCAAATGGGAGTGGTTTCTGCCTTACCTTTAAGCCTTCACACAAATATCGAACTCGGGTGAAGCAGGAAAAGCACTTGCTTAAGTATAAGGAGGTATGGACTCTAGTCCTAGCCCAGCCACTAAGTACCAGTTGCTTAAGCTTTGGGTGAGTCACTTCTCTTCTCTTGACCTCAGTCTCTTCAGTAAAATGAAAGGGTTAGACTAGGGCATTAAAAACATGGGTGGCAGGAAAACCCTATGGATTTAAGGTTGTCATTCTCCTAGGTGATTTTTTTTAAAGGAAAGCCTTGATGTGGCAGCTAGGTGGCACAGTGGATAGAGTGCTGAGACTGGAGTCAGGAAGACCTAATATGACTTCAGATACCTTCTAGCTGTCTGACCCAGGGCAAGTGACTCTGACTTTCACCCTAACACTAAATTTTCCTCAATTTCCTGATCTTTCCAATGAGCTGGAGAAGGATATGGCAAACCACTCCAGTATCTTTGCCAAGAAAACCCCAAATGGTCATAAAGAGTTAGACAGACTGAACAAAACAAAAAAAACCACAACAAGTTGTAAATTCTTCTAACTTTGGATTAAAGGAGATCACTAACCCTTGTGGGTTGACCATATTCCATCTGGGTGTTGATCAGTTGTTATCGGTTGACCTGTGGCATATGAAAATAATACTGTACATTGGAACTTTTCCAAGCACTTTCAGATGTCATCTCATTTAATCCAAATCCATGTCATACTGAGCGATGTCATCCTGGTACTCCTAGATGATGGTGAAGAGATGTATGGAGGTACACATATACACACACCCCCATGATCCTCTGCACATATCAAATATTTACATTCATGCATATGAGCATTTGCAGACATGTTACCCTGAACACATATAAACATCTATATTTATAAGTTCATATGTATATGTACATATGCGTATATACTTGTATAACTCAATTCATTTCAGCAATGAATGAATGAATGAATGAAAAAAAGCATATATTAAGTGCCTGTTATGTTCTAGGCACTATGATAGAGTCTGGGGATACAAAAACAAAAGGTAAACAGTACCTGCCCCCCAAGGAGTTTACATTCTTCTGGAGAGATGTAAACCAATATAGACACAAAAATTTCTTTTCTTGAGCAGCCAGCATTGTGATTTCCTAGCAGAATACTCTATGGGCCTCAGAGGGGTCAGGACCTGATTGATCACTGATATACCTTTAATCAAAGATTCTTAGTAGGATACAGTGTGAAATAACAGTCTCATTTTCCCCATTTCAGGTTATAGAACCATCACTGTGCGCAAATTGATGCAGGTATGAAGTCAAGTTTAACTTTTATTTCAGATCCTCCCTGTCTGGCTTCTCATGACCCAGGGAATTTCCCTGATGTTTGGATCCATCCTCCTAGCATTGCTTCTCTTCTGAATGAGGTCAACATGTGACACATCTAGCCTAAGTCAGAAGATGTCTTGTTCACTTATAGTTCTTTATAAAGGGTGGTAGAGAGGTTAACACATGAGGTGACAAGCTTCAGCTACTCAAGGCCTTCTTTCTATTCTGACTTGTTGGGCAATCTTTTCTCTATAAATCAGTTTACTTATGAAATGGGAGCAATTCCTACTTGATTTCCTGGTGACCAAACTAGCAAGCTCATTTGCCTCCTTCCTCATCTGAGATTGGCAGCTGGAACCATCCGCTGAGGTGCCAGCTGCTGCTCAGTGTAGAAGTTAGTCAAGAAGAAAGCAATCCTGCTGCTTAGGGCAATGTTGCCTTTACCCATGAAGGTTGTTTCAGAGCATTAAGGATGACCTATTCTCACCTCTCTTGTCCAAGATGGGGAGGGAGTTCTTTCCTACTCTGAAGTTGGTTCTATGAGTGAGTGCTAGTGACTTTTCTGTTTCTCTAACAGGTGATGGGGTTAGGTCTGTCCAGTGTGTTTGCCTTGTTTCTGGGTCACACAAGGAGCTTTTGTAAATCTATTATATTTGCATCAGCTTCAATTGGACTCCAGACTTTTAACCACAGGTAAGAGGCCTCTCTCTCTACCTATTGGATTGTCATCTATTCTGTGCCATCTTCATGTTCACCCTCATCATCTAAAACAGTAATCAGCGCATAGTAGGTACTCAACAGATTGGTGCTCAACCCATGGCTTTCATTTTGTAGATGAATTTTAAAGACATCCATACATCTCTGGGTGTTGTGACTTGTCTTTCTAAGATGTGCCCCGAGCAGATTATGAATACTGAAATGAAGATTTTAAAAGGGAGAACTGCCCATGAGGCTGGTTTGATTTTTACATGTATGTGCCATACATTCTGGTTAAATTGCATCTTTTATTTTGTTTGTTTTTTTGCGGGGGGCAGGGCAGGACAATTGGGGTTAAGTGACTTGCTCAAGGTCACACAGCTAGTAAATGTATCAAGTGTCTGAGGTCGCATTTGAACTCGGGTCTTCCTGGCTCCAGGGCCGGTGCTCCCCTAGCTGCCCCTAAATTGCGTCTTTTAAAGATAATTTAATGTATGATCATCTGACATCTGTCTCCCCCCAACTTCCCTCTTCCTTTTTTTCTCTTTCCCTTCCTTCTTCCATAGTAACAATATTTAGTTCATGTGGTAAGCTCAGATAATTTCTTTCGAATTAACCCCTTAGTGATGCTTTTTAAGTAAATGGCTACGATATTGCAACGCGAACATTACAGTTGTCATTCACATGATTTGCTATTTGCTTTTCCTGTTACTTCCACTGACAGTTTTTCACTGCTATACTGAGAGCTACTATGCCCATCTTGTAGATGAGAAAACTGAGGCACCAAAAAATGCAATGCGCTGCCCAAGATCCCAAAGCAGATTAATGTCAAAGGCTACACTAGAGCTTAGGGTCTACATGTCCCTAACTTGGGGCCTTACCAATAGATTTAAAGGCGATAATAATTCCTAGGGTGGCTTAAGCCTTTTTGGTGGTTCGGTTTATTTTTCCCTCACTAAATTTATATCACTGTTTCCTTTGATTTTTCCTCCTTGTTCCTGGAAAGTTTGGTCAAGTGAAAGGCTCTCCCCTGCTGAGTGCACTGTTCCAGTTCTGCCAGAACTCACCTTCATTTTCTTTTCTGTTTTACAATAGTGGAATTTCAGTTAACATTCAGGACCTGGCCCCATCCTGTGCTGGCTTTTTATTTGGTGAGGATGCATTTTTGACTCTGCATAGAGAAAGTGGTTGTTTCCCCCACCCCTGGGGAGGAATTCATCAGAGGAGCCAGCCTCGCAATCATTCCTTGGCTAGGAGGCCTTTCCCATCTTGTTTCCCAGCCTATCCCTAGGAGGCAAGGCCCCTGGGCAGTGTCCAAGGATTCAAGCTCCCTGATGCTCTGTCCCCCTAGGGAAGCACAAACATGGAGGTTGTCAACATAGGGTACATTCCCATAACTATCAGAAGGAAGGTTTGCCATCACTTTTCTTTCTGTCTTGTTCATAGGCGTAGCAAACACAGCTGGAGCCTTGGCAGGTAAGTAGCACACAACTCAGAGAACTAGGTCCTGAGCTCAGCCAGAGTTCAAACCTTCCTAACTTACTGGTGAAAGTTATGCTATAAGTGACTGTACCTTCCAGAACCAATCTCATTTGGGAAATCAATCTGGAGGCCTCATCCTCAGAATGGACACAGTCCATTTTGTTTCATTTATATGGTTAAGGTTAATGCTTTTCTGTACAAGGTGACCTCTGGAGGACCCCAGAACACCTTATGATGCAGGAACTGTTTGCACTGCAGACCGAAGCCCAGACATTGCCTTAAATTATGTGTTTAGCCAAATGTTGGGACAGGCAATAAGCACATGGGACTTGTTACCTGTTTATCAGCTAAAAATAGACATTTGTTATAACAAAGTTAAGAGAGAGCCATAGATAATATCCTTACAAGGGTTATTATCCTAGAATTTCGGTTAGAAGCAGGGGTGTGCTGGTCAATGTTTACAATCAGATTTCTAGGGGGAAAAAGGTACTTGTGACACATTTTAAAGTTTAATATGCATTATTAAAATTTTCTCCATCATTTTATTAAGTCCAGACAATCAACAAATCAATACATCGAGTCCTGATTTGTAGCTTTGCTGGTTTCTGAGGTGTAAATGATTAAACTGAAATGACCAGTGGGCTCTCCTGAATTGTTTGAGCTGGCTCTAGCACACTCCTGGTTGGAAAGGACCTTAGAGGTTATCTCGTTTGACTTCCCATCCAGAGCAAAGGTTTTCTCTACAATCCCTCATGGGGGTAACCAGTTCCTGCTTGAATACTTTATTATTTATAAAGTAGGTGATAGCTTTAGTTCTTAGAAAGCTTTTCCTTACATATCTATCTTGTAATTTCTATCTATTTAATTTAGTTCTCTTTCCCAGAAAATCATACAGAACAAGACTCCCTTTTGCATATGATAGTCCTTTTAATATTTGAATAAGACAGCTGTCATGTCCTGTCTCCCCTAGTCTTCTCTTCTCCAAACTTAACATCCCTAGGTTCTTCAGGTTTTCCTCACATGATATGATTCCCAGAGATCTCTCCATCCTAGTCACCTTCTCTTGGATCTGCTTGTCAATATACCCCCTAAAGCATGGTGCCCAGATCTGAATATGAGATTTCAGAACTTACGGTTGTTTAGAACATATCTCAAACCCTTGGGAGGACTACCCCAGATTTCCCCAAAGCATCTCTCATTCCACATCCTACTCTTAACCTGCTATACACTTGATCCAGGATTATGTGAGTCATTTTAGTTGTAAATCCTTTCTTCTTTTTTCTCCTGGATTCAGGTGTTATTGGGGTATGCCTGGGAGGATATCTGATTGAAGCCACTGGCTCCTGGACTTCAGTTTTCAATCTTGTGGCCATCATTAGTAATCTAGGACTCTGCATGTTCCTGGTATTTGGAGAAGCCCAGAGGGTGGATTTCAGCTCTGCTTATGAAGACCTTTAACTCTCCAGCCTCATGTTGGAAGCAGACCACTCGGACAACAGAGTTGTATTCCCATTTGATTGTTCGTAGGGGAAAATTATGCAGTTTTCTAAGGGAAAAGTTTGGTTTGTTCCACTGACACTGAAAATCAGAGGCAAAGGAAAAACATTGTGGGCTTGAGGAAAACGGAGAAGACGCAAAGACCTACTCAGACATTAGCTTCTACCCGTAGGTCTTCCCTGATCATACTAAGAGCTTGCTCTATGCAAATTGATGTGAAATTATCTCAGGATACTTTTGAGACATGGCCTTGAATAGTCCATTGATCTATAAGGAGCATTTAATTTTGGGGAGGAATCTCAGGCATGTGACAGTTTGTGCTTTGGCACTGGAGACTGATTTCTCCTGTTGCCCCAAATGCCTTTTCCCTTTGGACAACAGACCTTTCTAGGTTACTGTCTTCAACTCTCCTTCCCCAAGGGCAATACATTGGCCTCTCAAAGCCAGGTGTGAAATCTCCAGGGGCAAGGATCTCTGGGGACTTTTTTTTAATGCTCTAGGGCATGGTTCAGATCTAGTTGGACCAGCTGTGTTCCATGCAGTCAATAGAAAAGTGTCAGCTATGAGTCCCATTTGATCCTGTGGATTCAATGCACACACATGTTCTTGCTCTTTCACTCTCAGCAACTCTGTGTGTGTTCTTACTTCGCATTCTGAGAATGCAGGAGACATTCCAGATAAGCCATAGCTAGATGGCAGCTGGCTATGGGATTCCTCTGCAATAGGGGATCCATAGCCCTTTGAGTGCTACCCAACCAGACACCAACTTTTTAGAGTTGTATAGTTTTTTTCTTTGCAGGGGAAAGCTAACCAGCTCTGGCTCAGAGAAACAATGTTGTTCAAGGAGTTGCTATGAGGCCTTGGGAAGGACATTCCTTATCTCTGTGCCACAGTTATCCTATCTGTAAAATGGGAATAGTAACATCCATGCTGCCCATTCCTACCTCAAAAGGTCATTATGAGGTTACCAAGATCATAGAGGAAGGTATGCTTTAAGTTCTTTAGAATAAAGATGGTTTCAAATGGTGTGGTTGTTATTAATGGGTCTCTTTGTTAAGTAACTAGTAGGCTGGTTAACCTCAGACTGGGGAAATCAATGACATTTTTTCCAGATGTTCGCTGAGCCTCCTTTGAAGAAAAAGGCAACATATTAATGCCGTAGAAGAATAAACTAGACAGAATTTTATTTAAATGATGACTATTAAAAGACTAGTAAAATCAAGGCTGTCTTCATCATTTCAGTTCATTTATTCATGTCTCTCTCTGTGTTTTAATTCATTTGGCTAAAGGCAAATTATTTTTTTTAGGAAGAGAGATCTCTCCTAAATTCCACTAAGATAAGTGTATGAAAGAGTTATAAACTAAGTTTCTAGGGAGGTTCCTGAGACCCATTAGCCATTGAAAGTCTCCTTTTCATAGCAGGGGATGGAAATTTGCTTTTCATGAAATGTGGCCAACCGAGAGGAGTGGAATACCATCCTGAGGACAGGATTTGGAACAGAGTCAGGAGTTGGCTTCAGTTGAGGTGGAGATCTTAGGCATGTACCCTTCTCACAAGCAGGGCTTTTTCTCCCCTTTCCCCCTCCCCCCCAAAAAAAAGAGTTCTAGAGAATGACACATTATACTCTGAGAAAACAAAACTCCATTCTAGCAGATCCAGTGGGAGAAAGCTGGATTGAAGATTTAGGGTCAAAGTTGTCTCAGAGAGGTGTCCTTGGCTTGCTTTTCATACTTTAGCCCCGGTTGTTCCTAGGGAAAACTGGGTAGTATCTAAAGTTGTTTTTTAGAACTGCTTCCTGAATGTAGATGATCACCATTAATAACTAGAACAGTTATTGTGTGTATGGAGATGTGTAGGACTAGTCTTTGAAACAGAAGATTGTCTGCCTAATATGATGTGAAGAATGCTGCGAAGGCTCCCAGATCTCTCTCTTTCTACCAATGCAGTAACTCGGTTGCAACTTAAGGTATTAGTGGGGTCTGCTCTTAGTCCGCTTAATAGTTTTGTTTCTAGAGCAGTGAGAGCTTGAGTGACTTGCCCAGGGTCCCACTATTGGTGTGCATCAAAGATGGGACTTGGATCCCTGACTTTGAAACCTTTTCTGTATGCACTATGCTATACCATCGGTCATATGTGCATGTAAGTAAATTTACATATATAATGTTTGAGTCTCCCACTCTAATTATCTAGTTATATATGATAGATATATATGTGATCTATCTATTAGCTATTTATTAGATATAGAAAGATTACATATATCATATATTGCATATATAACAAGATAACTAGGACGGGAGACTTTAACAGTTTCTTTATACATCAATCTAATAGTGACACACCTGCTCAAAAAATCTTCATTGATTCCCTATCGTCTTGAATAAAGTACATATGGTCCTTTCCCTGCTGTTGAAGATCCTCCGCCACTAAGAACCACCCTATCTTGGTAGCCTTATCTAGTATTATTCCCCACCATGCATTCTATAATACAACCCCTGTCCTCCAAACTGGTCCTGCAATTTTCCCCCCTCCATGCCTTTTCTCCTTTGATTTTCTATGCCTGGAAATTCCTCACTCCCCCAATTCATGTGTCAAATCCTTAACTAGCCTTTAAAAGTCACCTTGGGCAGCACCTGTTCCATGAGGCCTTTTCTGAGTTTCCCTGTCAGTAACAACCAGTGCTTCTCTAACATATTTCTGTGTTAAGTATTATGGCCATTTGTGCTGGTGTCTTCTCCTTCAGCTCCTAGCCCAGTGCCTGGCACATAGTAAGTGCTTAATAATTGTTTATTTATAGTGACACAGTGACTGACAACTAGAAGCTTGTTGAGGGCAGGGGTGGTGTCTTATCTAAATTTTGTATAGCCACAGTGCCTAGTACAGTCCTCTGCACACAGTATATTGTTAAACAGGATTTACTGAATTTTTAAAAGAGAGGGTAGAGTTTGTTTCAGGAGAGGCAGACCCGGGTTCAAGGCAGGCCGACTTGCCTCTGACACATATTGACTGTGTGACCCTGGGCAAGTCACCTAACTTCTCAGTGCTCTAAGCAACTCTCTTAAGTCTACAAGTTGCAGAGATGATACCAACCTGTATTAATGGAGGAGATTTCCTCTCCCAATAGATTGGGCAGGAATCAGCCCCACTTTCTGCTGCCGTCCTTTCCCTGGGTCACAGGGAAGTCACAGGTCCAGACGTTATGTCTATCCCTAGCATCTAGCATAGTGACTGATACCTACTAAGGGTTTAGTAACTGCTTGTAGAGTGACTGATTGACAGGGTGTGAAAGGCTTCCAGGAAAATGTTTCCTTCTGTGGTGTCTGACAGATAATTCCACTGTAGCCCAACAGAGGGAGCTATTGGACAGGCTTCTGTCCACCCGTCCAGACAGAAAAGAAGTCCTGAGCTATGACCAGCCATCATTCCGTTCTTGAATCACTGATATATGAGAAAGGAAGGTCTCAGGGTCTTTACATTTGATCTCAGTATTAAAATAATAACAAGTCACATTTTATTAGAGCTTTGAGAGCCTTCATCAAGACAATCCAGTGAGATAGGGAGTGCGAGCATTATTATCTGAGCCCTCCCACCCCCTTTTTTTACAATGAGGAAACTGAGACCCAGCAAAGGTGAAAGGTGTAGCCCAAGGTCAAATAACTTGTCGGTGAGAGAACCATGCCTCGAATCCTAGCTTCCTGCTCCCAGTTCATTGTTTTTTTCCTTTTTCACCAAGCTGCCTCTTTTACATTTAGCCAAATTCACACAATCAGTTCACCGACGTTCATGTATCTTTGCAACATCCAGGAAGTTAAGAAGGACAAGGATTATCATTCCTATTTTATAATAGATGAAATTGAGGACTAGAAAAGTCAAATGGCTGGCCCAAGATCACAAGAACTTAGATTTCTGGAACTTCAGGCTCATACTCTTTCTATTGCACTACTGTGCTTCTTATTATAACCTGCCCTCCCCCCCCATAGTATATATACAAAATAGAAATATATATTGTAATAAATTAATACATCTATAATTTTAATTATATATCACATAATACAGTATCTAAATATATTAAATTTATATATACTTATACACACATATGTAGATAGATAGACAGAAAGAGGACTTGGTGGAAAAGTATTGGAATGGTTTTGTGACAAAGTCAAAGGGAAGTGATGAATAATTCCATCCTGGCCTACAGGTAAGAACTAGGCCCTCTCTCTGCTGCCCTTAGGCTTCTCTTTCCCTCTTACCCAATTTCATCCTACATGCTTGTCATTGGTCTCCAAAGGGCATGAAGCACAGGCCCCTGTGACAAGAAAAATTTTATGGCAGTTCAGACTTGAGCACATCAATTAATGAAGAATTTTTCATTCTAAGCTTTAAGGTGTAAGGGTGGGGTTAATTCATTTACTCACTCAAGCTACCTCATACTAATTTAAGTGATAAAATGAACAACCATCTTAGATAGACAGATAGATAGATAGATAAAACATTTATCACATATCAGGAACTATCCTAAGGATGGGGCATACAAAACCCAGGAAAATAATGTTACCTACTCCCAAGGTGCTTACATTCTAAAGGGATGAAATAACATATAAAGAGAAGCTGGAGAGGGGGAGAGAGAATGGAGGGTACCTGCAGGATGACAAGATAGCTCGTCTGGAGGTGAAGCAGGCCAGAGAGTAAACCAGGAGTCAACAGGGAGGCTGGGGTTTTTCATGTCATGTTGGTTACAGGAAGGGATTCACCAATCATTGAGCTGGCCACAGGATGGTGTAATCATAGGCTTTGGACTAAGTACTAAAAGTACTTGGAGCTGGAATGAGGTAATATAATCAGAAGGGATTGGATAGGCTGATAAAACTTGGCCATATCCCAGGGGATGTCTAAAAATTATAAAACTAATTTGGAACTGGGGTTGTTCTGGGAGTTGGGTTATGGCTTTCCAATAAAACCCCCCCAGAGGAGAAGGATCTGCTTGGGTGTGGGAAAGGGCAAGCAAATAAATATTTATTAAGCACTTACTATGTGCCAGGCACATAGTGCTAAGTTCTAAGAATACAAATATAAGCAAAAATAAACACAGTCTCCGACCTCAAGGAGCTTCCATTCTAATGGCAGAAGACAACATACCAAAGGAAGATGAAAGGGTGGGGGAAGTTACTCATGGGAGGCTGGCATAGAGTGTCAGAGTCTGGAAAGCCAGCAGTAGAGCTAGAAGGAGAATGGAGGTTATCTGATCTGGATTCCTCCCCCAGATAGAAGCCCCAGAAGTCACTTATTAATGGTAGGAGAGTTCTGGTATGGTAGAGAGATGTTCAAGTGTGAGAAAGCTGCAGGGATATATGGAAGTTCTCGGATGAGGAGGCCCCCCCACCCATGCTGAGGGAAATTCCAGAAAAAAAAGGAAGGTGAGGCACAGTGGCAAAGTCAGAGAGGAGGGGCCCTAACTTTGGCCTTGGTAATGTCTCCACCCCTTGTCCTCTTTTGTTCAGTGAAGGACCTTTTGAACTTTGATGTTTTGGGAGAATGTTGGACTTTCAAGTGGCATCCCTGAATCAGCCAATGGCAGCATCTGCATTGGGAGCCTAAGACATACTGGATGTCAATTCATGGCTCTACAAGGAATCCAGCAAAAGCAAAAAAAAAACACCAATCTTCCCTCCAAAAAACTGCATCTTGCCTAAAGGATACATCTTGAGCGCCCCATAAATGGAAGAAAAGAATTTTCAGCAACCGAGAAACTGTAAATTGTCCCATCTCCCAATGTGCTTTCTGAGCTTGATCCCATATTCCTCTGGATTCTATAGGTACTTGTGGGAGGGTATGTCACAGACTTTTGGAAACAATATTTTGTATCAGCTGATCTTGCTGTACTACCTTAGCAAATACCACCTTTCTATAAGCTACTTAAGGCTTCCTGGTTGAATAAAATTATTCTTAACTTGGAATCTTGGGGAGAGACACACTGATGGGACTTGAGCCAATGTCAGTAGAGATTTGCCCCAACTCCTCAGAGGAAGAATGCCTCAGGAGCACTAAAAAGTTGCTTAGCACAATGTCTGGTACATAGTAGGCACTTAATAAATGTTTATTGATTGACTGACTGACTCTGAGAGGGAGATGTAGCCCTGCTTCAGGATCCAAGACCCATCTGTGAGAGAGGGAATTAGTTTAAAAATGCCCTAAAGCATATATATGGGCTACAAATGTAATAACCGAGGCATCTCTTAAGGCCATTGCAGTTAGATTGCTTTGCATTAAAAAATAATAAGTAATTCTGAAATGCCTTGCCCTTTCCACCTCCAGTCCAAAAACAGCCATTCTCTGGAAAACAGCCAGTCTATTAATCGTTAACAGAAAAGAGTCCTTTGACTTAGGCAATATGGTACTGAGGTCTACTATTGTATTTGAGCAGGGTTCGGTTGCCTCCCCCTATTGATCTTATCTACTTTGTTATTTTAGAACAAAATCAAATTGCTATCTTTTGTTTTTACATAGCCTAAATTTCCCAGTGTTGTTGCAGTCATTTTGTGTATTATTTTCTTGACTTTACTTTTTTCACTATGCATCATGCAAGTCTTCCCTTGATTCTCTGAATTCTTCTTATTTGTTATTCTTATATTGCAGTAATAATTCTGTTACACCCACATACTACAGTTTGTTAGGCCATTTGCCCAATTAATGGACACATATTTAGTTTCCAGCTTTTATTGCAAATAATGCTTTTATGAATGGTGTTTTATATCTATTTGCTTTCAGCAGCTCCTTTCAAGATAGAGTCTCAGTAGTGGGATCTCTGGGTAAAAAGAAATGAACTGTTTAGTTAAGTTTTCTTATCTAATTATAGAGGTTTTGTTTTTCCCCCCAAAATGGTCAGATCAATTCATAATTGCTTTATAATTAAAAGCATAATAAAAACCAATAGATTTCTTAATACTGAACTGAGGCTGGGAAACTTCTTCCTGAAGTTCTGATGTTTTTGTCCAGCTCCATCTATCTGTCTGCCATATTAGAAAGAAGTAGCAGGCAGAAAGCCAAGGTTCGAATCTCAGCTCTGCTGAGTACCATCCATGTGACAACAGACAAATTGTGCCTTCTTGGGCTGTCAGTTACCTCATCTGTAAAATGGGAATAATCCTGTGAAAAATATGGATAAATAACCCATATCCACAACATAGGTTTGTTGTGATTGTCAAATGATGTCATGGATTAGAAAGCCCTTTGTAGTCTGCTGTATACATGTAAGATACTCTTGGAAAAGGACAATAACTTATCCAAGGTTGTGTGGTGAGTCAAGGTCAGTGTCAGAAGTAGAGCCCAGGCCTCCTGACTTCTAGTCTAGGATTTTCTCCACCAATTCACACTGAGTGATGTGATTAGAGTTAGAACAGGAGGTTGAGTTGAATGTCAAAACTATTCTGCTTCTTTCTGCCCAGCATCCTTTCCCAACCCTTACTTTTGTAGTGCCGTAAATTCAGATCTGGAAGGAACCCTAGAGGTCATCTAGTATAGTCCCCTCTTTTACAGATGAGGACATTGAGGTGTAGTGATGTTAAGTGACATTTTCCATACTACATAATAAGTGTCGGAGGCAGGATTTGAACCCAAGTCTTTCTGGCTTCAAGTCCAGGCTCCAGCTACTACGCCATACTTACAACTTCACTTAGTATAATAACTCGACAAATTAAATTCAATTAGCATTAAATACCTGCTGCATGCTGAGGATACAAAGTCAAATCAAGTCAGCAAGCATTCAGTAAGTATTTACTGTGTACTAGGTACTGTACTAAGCATGGGAATATAAATGCAAACAGAAAGACAGTCAAGGAGCTTACATTCTAATGGGGGAAGATCAACATATAAAAGGAAACTGAAAGGGGTGTGTGTGTGTGTGTGTGTGTGTGTGTGTGTTTGTTCCTAAAAAGGAGTACCCACATGGGAAGATTCTGGAAAAAAATCTGGAGAGCCAGGAGTGGCTCTGGAGAGGCCTGGGGATTTTCCTTAAGATGGATACTCTGAGAGGAATTAACTAATTAGAGGAAGGGGCTTTCAGGATGGAGCATACTTCAGGAGTGAGGAGGCCTCAGGGGCAGAGGTGAAAAGATGAAAAAGTCTTATCTTTAAGGGGTTTACATTCTAATTGCAGAAAATGGCATATACACAAATAATTATATTACATGGGAGAATTCGATAGGGGCAAAGGAGAAGTCCTGACAAAGTACTCTGGGGAATGTTAAGGAGAGAGATGTCATTTAGCTGAGAGATTCAGGGAAAGCATCATGGTGGAAGAGGTAACTGAGAAGTATTCCACTAGACAGAGATGATGAGGGAGTGTGTTCTGAGTTTGGGGAAAAGCATGCAGAAATGAAGGTACAGAAGCTAGATTGAAGAGGATGAGATAGGGAAAAGTGAGTCATCCAGTTTGGTTGGAACCTATGGCTCACGAAAAGGAGGATAAAAGAAGTCTATAAAGAGAGCTTGAAGCCAAATATTGGAGGTCTCAAATGCCAAACTAAGAAATTCATTTCTTCTTTAAAAGCAATAGAGAGCAACTGAAGGTTTGTGAACAGGGGAGGGACTTGGTCAGACATACATAGGGAAGAATGTTTTGGCAGTTGTGAAGGATGAATTGGGGAGGAGAGTAGAGATAGGGAGACCAGTTAGTTAGGAGCTTATCAGTTAGGAGGTTATTACAATAGTATAAGTTCACTTCCATGGGGAAGATCTAGCCTTACCTTGAAAGGAAGGGCCAAGCCTAGCTTGGGCCATTCCGGTCATGGCCAAGTTGGGATATGAGAATTATAAGTGGAAAAAGGGAGAACATGTTTGAACCAGCAGGCCCGTTGATGATTTTCCCAGGGCTCTCTCAGCTGGACCTCAGCCACATCTGGCTATGAAAAGCCACACCCTTGTCCAAGCTGATGGAGGGGAAAGAGGGAAACCAAAAACATAACTCCCACTATCTTTTCTAGTTATTTCAGACAAGCTGGGAATGGGAGGTGGGGTGGGAGGAAAGAAAAGAAGGAAAGAGCTGATGCATGTTTGATATATACTTTTGACAGGAATTTTACTTTATTATGTTTAATTGAAAAGTGTTAAAGTCTCTAGCATGAATATTCAACCAGCAGCGTTTGGTGATGTTCCAGGAGTTATGATTGTCTGTGATTCCAGGACAGCTCTCAGCACGGGGCCCTGTCAAAGGGAGAGTGACAGTGGGGAAGCTATTAATTGAAATAGCTTCATTAATTAGTAATTAACAGCAGGGTAATGACTATGTCACACATCGTATTTCAATGAATGCCCTTCATGTGTTATGGGGCCTTTAATTAAAGGATGTGCATTTTAATTAAAGGCAAGTTCAGCCCTTTGGCCTTTGGAATACAAAAGATGTTTCTAACTTTCAGAGAATAAGGAAGAAAAGGTTAGGCAGTAGCAGGCATAACCTAGGTGAACGGTACCTGTCAAGTGAGATGGAACAGGGTCCTGAGTTCTAGACCATTCTCGCAATTAGGGAAAAGCAGGGAGGATAGTGGCAAAAGGAAGATTAATCTGACTACTTTCTTCCAGAGAAGATTGGTCAGGTCCTCCCCCACTCGATTTCCAGCAGCTGCTGATCTCCTCTGTCTTCTCTAGTCATTGAAACATTCATTAACTCATTTCCTTGTACGTCCCTCCTCCAATTATTTGTTGAACCCAAGATCTGTGAGGCCTCAGGAGAGAGGAATGGATTTGTCTTTTTCACATCCCTAGTTCCAGAGTTGTCTATTTCCAAATGTCTGAAATTCAGCACGTAAACCTAATGAAGAAAAAAGGTTTAATGTTGGCTTGCCTTTTCCTCATGGCCATAGAATACTAAAATCTCATTTTATAAATAGGGAAACTGAGATGGTAGGGAGGGGGAGACTTGCCCAAGGACACATAACAACTCACTGACAGATATTCCATTCTTTCTTGTTTTTAAAGTTTGTGCTGTAAACTAGGCCCTATAAAGGATCCATTAAACTCTCTCATTTCCTTCCCCACTCCCTGCCCACCCCCCAACACAACCACCCCCCCCCCCACCCCATTCCTAGCTAACTGCTCTTCCTCTGTGTAAAAAGACTTGGCTATTAACAATATCCTGAAGCATTTTATAGTATAAAATTCCAGTCAGGATTTTAGACTCTAGGGGGTTTCTTTGGCACAAATTGAAGCTTTGTTTTTTGAAGTCTTGTTTGTGTTTTATACAAGATAAAAACAAACATAATGTTTAAAAATGATATAAGGACACTGAAACCATTATCTCCAGTAGAGAGAGGCAGAACAACAAGGTAGGTCTTCAGTAGGGTCTTAGAAAAAAAAATGAGGCAGAAATCCTAGATTGCAGCAAGAATGCAGGACTTCAGAGATTGTCTATCTTGTAACCGATAAGGAATACTCTCAGAGAGGTCCAACTGGCAACCTGTGGGCCCAAGCTGCCAGCAAAATTTAGGAGTGAGGCCCAAACCAGATTAAAAAGTAATTGGGAAGTGTTTAACAAAATAAATAAAAGATATAATACAATGTAAATTTGTGGTTTTCTAATCCAATATGTGGCCTGCGGGAATCTGTTTCTATTTGAGATCAATATCACTGCCCTACAGCATTCCCAAGCCATCTGTTAGCCTCAACTTAAAGACTTCCAGAGAGGGAGAACTCATTATCTCTTGAGGAAGCCCCTTCCTCTTCAGGACAGCTCTCATTTAAAAAAAAATTTAAACAAATAAAAAATTAAAAAATTGCCACGTACATTGTAGATCATAAGATAGAATTCAGTATAAAAAAGTAAATTTCCATTTCAAGAAAACCTACATAATAAATAATACACATTGTTTTCAAAGCTGCCCAGCTTTTCTTTCCTTCCTTGTTGGTTTTCTTTCATTCTCTGCTATGTACTTTTTACTTTATCATCTCCTCCATCTCCTCCCACCACCCTAAAGAAGGCTACGATTAAGTCTGGATATATATATATACACACATATATGTATACATATATGTATATATATTTATATATACACATACATACAAACACATATATGTATATATACACATACATAGCTATCTATAAACATAAACATATATATGTATACACATATGTAACATTGTACTATGCTTATTCTTCTTATCATCTGTTTCTCTGAAGGTGAATAGCATTTTCCTTCATAAATCCAAGTCTTGTTATGTTTTTCTAAATCAATTGATTATGTGAAGCCTAAATCTGTCTGGAACTTCTGCCCTAATTCCTTCTCTTTCTCCACTCTGGGGACAAATGTAGTGCCATCGTGGTTGTTGTCATCAACATCATCCTTGCTGTAGTCATCAACATAGTAGTAGCAATGGTAGTGGTACTAGTAAGTGGTAGCAATAGAGATGGTGGTGAAAGTAGCAGTAATGGTAGCAGCAGCAGCAGCTAGTGTATAAGTTTTTCAAAGCACTTTACAAATTTTAGTCTCATTTTATCCTCACAACACTCCTGCAATGTAGGTGCTATTATTTCTCCCATTTTACAGATGAGGAAACTGAGGCAGAGAGGTTAAGTGACTTGCCCAAGGTCACACAGCTAGTAAGTGTCTGAGGCAGAATTCAAAATCAGGACTTCTTGGCTTTGGGACCAGTGCTCTATCCTTCCCTCTTTCACAGGAAAGCCTTTCACACACTTAAGAAGAGCTAACATGTCTCTCCAAAATAAACAAACATAGTTTCATCACCAGATGCTCACAGGGTGTGTTCTCCAGTCCCCTCACCATTCTGGCCACTGTTATTTGGACATTCTTCTGCTCCTCAATATCATTTCTAAAATGCAGTGCTCAAAGCAGAGCATGTTATTCTGAGTGTAGTCAGGTTAGGATGGAGAATGGTCACCTTTCTCACTTTGGACACCATGTTTCTGGTAATGCTTTGAAACTTCGAATTAGCTTTTTGTGCTGTCAAGGTTTCAATATAGTAAATTCCTTATGTCTTTTTGAAATGAATTGCTTCTTAGACACATCTCCCCCATCCTGTCTTGTACAATTGATTTTTTTTAAAAACCCAAGTTCAAGACCTTTTAATTATCCTTATTAAATTTCATCTAATTAAGATTCAGTCTGCATTTCCAGAACTCTATCCACTGTGCCCCCTAGTTACCTCAGAACTCATTGACAGTAACTCAATAATTGCAGGAACAAATTCTTTCAGTTCAATAGAATATAGTTCATCTGGGTCTCATGACTTATACTCATTGAAAGAAGCTAGGTACTACTCTTACCATGTCCTCGTTTGGGTTCCAATTCTCTGTTAACAACATTTGCTCTAACGTTCCCGTTTTGAAATGTCATTTTCCTTGGCAGAGAAAATTTAAGCAAAATAGGAACTGAATAGTTAGTTTCATCTTCTTTGCATAATCTCTTTTCATGGTCCCAGTAATGGGTATTCACTTCTCTCTTGGCATTTACAGACTCTGTTAGTCATTCTGTAGAACTCTGAAAGTTACAGTTTCTTCAGTAGGTACTGATGCTTTTTTAAATAATAGGTGTCTAGTATGTAACTTCGGCTTATTATGAACCTTCAACAGTCAGCACTCCTCTTTCCTTCCTCTTTAGTAACATATCCCTCTGCTTTCCAACTTCTTATCACAGGTTTAGAGTCTCTTCTGCTTTTATAATGTTTTTCTTTATTTCCCACCAGTATCATTTCTTCAAATCTATCAAGGGAGGCCTATTTTTTTTCAACAAGCCAGGGAATTAAGAAGTTTTTTAATCCAACCTTTATCTTTTCTAGACCTTTTTATCTTTCTATTTTTCATCTTTTCTTTTTTTTAATTTAAATTTATTTATTTAACATATTTAGTTTTCAGCATTGATTTTCACAAGAGTTTGAATTACAAATTTTCTCCCCATTTCTACCCTCCCCCCCACTCCAAGATGGCATATATTCTGGTTGCCCTGTTCCCCAGTCAGCCCTCCCCTCTATTATCCCACTCCCCTCCCATCCCCTTTTCCCTTCCTTTCTTGTAGAGCAAGATAAATTTCTACGCCCCATTGCCTGTGTATCTTATTTTCTAGTTGCATGCAAAAACTTTTTTTGTTTGTTTTTGAACATCTGTTTTTAAAAGTTTAAGTTCCAAATTCTCTCCCCTCTTCCCTTCTCACCCACCCTCCCTAAAAAGTCAAGCAATTCAACATAGGCCACCTGTGTATCATTATGTGTAACCTTTCCACAATACTCATGTTGTGAAAGACTAACTATATTTTGCTCCTTCCCAACCCATCCCTCTTTATTGAATTTTCTCCCTTGACCCTGTCACCTTTCGAAAGTGTTTGTTTTGGATTACCTCCACCCCCATCTGCCCTCCTCTCCATCATCCCCCCCCTTTTTTATCTTCCTCCCTCTTCTTTCCTGTGGGGTAAGATACCCAATTGGGTATGTATGGTATTCCCTCCTCAGGCCAAATCTGATGAGAGCAAGGTTCACTCATTCCCCCCTCACCTGCCCTCTCCCCTTCTCCCACAGAACTGCTTCCTCTTGCCACCTTTATGCCAGATAATCCACCCCATTCTATCTCTCCCTATCTCCTTCTCTCAGTATGTTCCTCTCTCATTCCTTAATTTGATTTTATTTCTTTTAGATATCTTCCCTTCATCTTCAACTCACCCTGTGTCTGCTCTCTCTCTCTTTTATATATATACACATAGATATATACATACATACACATTCACTTATATATATACATAAACATATATATGCATATTCCCTTCAGCTTTCCTAATACTGAGGTCTCATGAATCATACATGTCATCTTTCCATGTAGGAATGTAAACAAAACAGTTCAACTTTAGTAAGTCCCTTGCAATTTCTGTTTCTTGATTACCTTTTCATGCTTCTCTTGATTCTTGTGTTTGAAAGTCAAATTTTCTATTCAGTTCTGGTCTTTTCACTGAGAAAGCTTGAAAGTCCTCTATTTTATTGAAAATCCGTATTTGCCTTGGAGCATGATACTCAGTTTTTCTGGGTAGGTGATTCTAGGTTTTAATCCTAGCTCCATTGACCTCCGGAATATCGTATTCCAAGCCCTTTGATCTCTTAACGTAGAAGCTGCCAGATCTTGGGTTATTCTGATTGGGTTTCCACAATACTCAAATTGTTTCTTTCTGGCTGCTTGCAGTATTTTCTCCTTGATCTAGGAGCTCTGGAATTTGGCGACAATACTCCTAGGAGATTTCTTTTTGGGATCTATTTGAGGAGGCGATCGATGGATTCTTTCAATTTCTATTTTGCCCTGTGGCTCTAGAATATCAGCGCAGTTCTCCTTGATAATTTCTTGAAAGATGGTATCTAGGCTCTTTTTTTGATCATGGCTTTCAGGTAGTCCAATAATTTTTAAATTATCTCTCCTGGATCTATTTTCCAGGTCAGTGGCTTTTCCAATGAGATATTTCACATTGTCTTCCATTTTTTCGTTCCTTTGGTTCTATTTTGTAATATCTTGATTTTTCATAAAGTCACTAGTTTCCACTTGCTCCAATCTAATTTTTAAGGTAGTATTTTCTTCAGTGGTCTTTTGGACCTCCTTTTCCATTTGGGCAATTCTGCCTTTCAAGGCATTCTTCTCCTCATTGGCTTTTTGGAGCTCTTTTGCCATTTGAGTTAGTCTATTTTTTAAGGTGTTGTTTTCTTCAGTGTATTTTTCAGTATTTTTTTGGGCCTCCTTTAGCAAGTCATTGACTTGTTTTTCATGGTTTTCTCGCATCCTTCTCATTTCTCTTTCCAATTTTTCCTCTACTTCTCTAACTTGCTTTTCCAAATCCTTTTTGAGCTCTTCCATGGCCTGGGACCAGTTCATGTTTTTCTTGGAGGTTTCTGTTGTAGGCTCTTTGACTTTGTTAACTTCTTCTGTCTGTATGTTTTGGTCTTCTTTGTCACCAAAGAAAGAATGCAAAGTCTGAGACTGAATCTGGGTGCGTTTTCACTGCCTGGCCATGTTCCCAACCAACTAACTTGACCCTTGAGTTTTTCAGTGGGGTATGACTGCTTGTAGACTAAAGAGTTCTATGTTCCACGTTTGGAGGGGAGGTGCCAGCTCTGTCACACCATCACTACTCCTTCCCCAAGAACCCCCAACCCG
Source organism: Trichosurus vulpecula (assembly GCF_011100635.1). Taxonomy (NCBI): domain Eukaryota; kingdom Metazoa; phylum Chordata; class Mammalia; order Diprotodontia; family Phalangeridae; genus Trichosurus; species Trichosurus vulpecula. Next base: position 181,189,858 of record NC_050575.1, on the reverse strand, counting down.
GACTGGGCTTAGATCTTCAGCAGGCTGTGCACTCCTGCTCTGATCCGCCACTTAATTCCTCCCACCAGGTGGGCCTGGGGCCAGAAGCAGCAGCAGCTGTAGCTGCCCCACCTCCGCTGCCCCTGGGGCTGGAAGCCCAACCGTGAACTCCTTCCACTCCTGCAGCTTTTCCCACTAACCTTCTCCGCTGTCTTTGGTGTTTGTGGGTTGAGAAGTCTGGTAACTGCCACAGCTCACTGATTCAGGGTGGTAGGGCACATTCCTCCCGGCTCCTGGTCTGGTTGGTCCTTGCTGCTCACAGTGGGCTCTGCTCCGCTCCGCTCCCAGCTCCCAGCTCCATGTGGGATAGACCTCACCCAGAGACCATCCAGGCTGTCCTGGGCTGGAGCCCTGCTTCCCTCTGCTGTTTTGTGGGTTCTGCAGTTCTAGAATTGGTTCAGAGCCATTTTTTATAGGTTTTTGGAGGGACTAGGCAGGGAGCTCACTCTGGTTCCTGTTTTCCAGCCACCATCTTGGCTCTGCCCCCATTTTTCATCTTTTCTCCAGTAGATAAACCAGTATTAACTGGTATGCACATAGTTGCTGATTGCCTGTAAAACAAACAAAAAACACAGCACACACTACTAACTTTTTCATACTTGAAGAAACTGGGAACTTGGTTCTCTGTAGCTTCCCTAACTACTGAAGACTGGATATCATACTACATGATAATTAATTGAAAGAATTTGAGATGTTTAACTTGGATAAGATGGAGAGACATAGGGCCTTTGATAATACAGCTAGGTTGATTCAGAAGTTTTGAATACTTGGATGTCAAGAGTAGCCATTTATTGGACTGGTGCTTATTTGGAGTGGAGACTCCCAGGGATCTTCCCTTGGTGCTATGCTGTCCTTCTTAAAAAAAATTAATGGCAGATGAATTCATAAATGTATAAATATAAATTCATAAATTTAGTGTTCTAAATGCAGATGAGTAAGTGAGACTACTTACCAAATTTTTAGATGAACCAAAGATAGAAGGGATAGCTAACATGTTGGATGACAGAAATAGCATCCCCAAAGATCTCTATAGATTAAAACAATGGGTAGAATTTTACCTTGTTGATGAAAGTTAGTGGAGATAAATGTAAAGTTCAAAACAGGGTTCAAAGATTCATTTGGACAAGGACAGAATGGAGATAGCATGCTTAAACAAAGATTTTGGTGTTTTAGTGGCCCAAAAACTCAAGTTGAGTTAACTGTATAGCATGATAGCCAAATAGTGAACATATTATATGACACTGGAAAAGGCATACTGGTAAAAAGAGGGAATTGATAGTCTTATTGTACTCTGCTATGGTCACACCATACCTGAAATACTGCCTTCATCTATAGGCACTATATTTTTTATGAAGGACATTGACAAATTAGAATGTATCCAAAGAAAGGAGACCAGAAGGGTGAGAGAACATTTTTCTCTTCAAACTATCTGTACTGTCTATCTCCTTCCACTTTCTCTTGATAAAGATCCCTCACATCGAAGCTTTGCCAAGAAAATGCATATTTTCCTGAGTTTTTTCCCCAATTTTACACTTTGAAGCTTCTTGACATTATCTCCCATTACTTCTTCCTTTGCTCTACTCTTAGGATCCTTAGCTTCCTTTAAGACTCAGTTCAAGTACAACATCTCCAGGAGGCTTTTACAAGTCCCTCAGCTTTTAATGCTGTCCTTTCTTAGGCTATTTTCTATCTACCCTGTATTTATATTATATTCTGATTTATACATGTTGATTTTTTCTCTAATTATTAGACTATAAGCTCCTTGAGGGACTGTTTTCCTTTTTCTTTGTCTTCCCAGCATTTAGCACAGCACCATGAACATAGAAACTGCTTAATAAATGCTTGCTAATGGATTGATTGATAGTCTTTGATAGAAGTGGCCTCTTTTTACCAAGGCCAACAACCCTAATTTGTGCTCTTGATCTCCTTCCCTCTTATTTCCCAAAATTTGCTCCATTTAGTATTCCCTCTTTTTTCTCTAATCTTCAATCTATCCTTATCCACTGATTCCTTTGCTTGCCTACAAACATACCAAGATCTACCTTATCCTTAAAAACCCTTTATTTGACTCCACAATCCTCTCAAACATTGTCCTATTACTCTCTTCCCTTTCAGAGCCAAATCCCTTGAAAATATTATTTATACTTATTGCCTTCCTTTCCTCACTTCCTACTATCTTCTCTACCTATTGTAATCTGATTTCTGACCTCACCACTAAACTGCAACTCCTCTATTCAAGAAACCCCATAATCTCTTAGTTGAAAAATTGAATGGCCTTTTCTCCTTTCTTCTAATGCCATGGCTATTATCAACGACTGCTCCTAAGTATCTCTTTTATAGCAGACTTTTCTAACTTGCTCATAATGGGCTCTTCATCAATGATCAATAACCAGGACATCTCTATTAATTACTACCAAAATGGGCCCCAATGCAAATATCAGCTGCAATCAGGTAGTTATTTTGGGGGATAATTTTCTAAAGAATTAAAGCTTCTAGTCACTTTCCCTCTCTTCTTTGGACTCAGTCTGCTTCTTTTTCTGGACACACAGGTCTTCCAAAATGCCCTTCTTACCACTTTTCCTATGTAAGCTTTTAGCAATATGCTGCAGCCTACTTACGCCCACCATGTTTCTTTTTCATTTTCATTTGCATTATTTTAAGTTCTAATTCTTGTGAGAACATCAGGTTCCGTTATTTATAGCCGCATAGCATTACTGAGAGAATAGTGGTGTTAATTAGATGGGATTTTGTGTTGGTGACCAGTTTGGTATCACTGAAAGTACTTCACAATTTCCTGATTCTCTGAAAGTCCAGAGAATTTTCCCCAATGGTAAAGGCTCTCCTGGCTTCTAGCACTGTAAGAAATAAATTCAAGCCAAATCTTCTACTCATATCTGGGCCAGTCTCATTGCCCATATATGCAGTCAGAGTATATAACTTGACTGACAGTCTGGATACCTGCAATTTTCTGGGCAATATGAATTTTTCATCCTCTTTGTTTTTAAAATATGGATGGTTAAGTCAATTTTTTCCAAGTTGCTGTAGATTTCACTGAGGAGGCTTTCTATGGTTATGGGGACATCAACAACAAATAGAAACATTTGGAGAGCATCATCATTGCTAAGAAATCCTACTTTTGTCCAGAATTCACAGAGGATGTCTTCCATGAATGCCTTGTTTATATTATTTTAATATTCATGATGTAGGCACCTTGTCTTAAGAGATGTGTTTTGCTCCATCAAGTCAAATATTTCCTTTAAATCATTAGACAATAAATGTAGTAGGATCTTATATTCTCAACACTACTAATAGTAATAGCAACAACAACAAAAGAAAAATTCCTTAAGAAAGAACATACTTACAAAGGGCATATACCAAGTGTGCTGAGGCATATCTTAATGTCTCCAAAATAAAATCTTGGGATTTTAATTTAATTGCATGACACACCCTTCTAGTTTTAAAGTATGGATTCTTGTATTATGCATAAAGTGCCAAATAGCTATAGCAGTGTATAGAAAATCCATGTTCTCTCACAGCATGCATCCCCACTGCTATGACACTGCATTATCATTGGTTCTCCACTTCCCTTCTGAATACTATTTGTGTCAGACACACCCAATGAAGTCTATGGTTTATAATCTTTTTTTCATTTACTCAACTGAAATAACATGTCAAAACTGTGGCTTTACATCTTATTTTAATTATTTGATACACCTTTTTGAATTTAAAATGTGAATTGGTCAATTATTAGGATGAAAAAATGAGCATAATTAATACTTTGCAATCTTACCTGTTTGGTACAAGAATTGTAATAAATGTGCTGATGGTAATGCAAATACTTAAGACTGCTCAGTTAATGACTTATATGAAGACAATTGCCACCATCAGTTCCAGTGTATGCAATAAACTGAGCAATGACTAACAGACTTTGTCTTTTAGTTCATGTCACATAACTCCAGTTCAAAGCTCTCAAGCATTACATCTGGCTACCTTGTTTGTGCAATTAAAAAAAATAAATTGGAACACCTATATGAATTATCTAGCTATCCTTCTCAGTCTAGATTAAGTATGTTTACCAGAAGTGAAGCTGGAAATATATAATTTTCAATCACATAGGTATGATTGAGAATATAGGTACAAGTGGTCGAAATGCGGCCCATCTAGAGATTCAGAATCTTGTTTTTGCTGTAATTTCTTTTCCTTTAATGATACAACTATCAAAGGCCACAGATATGCAACACTGATTGATGAGATAGTCAGAAAATGGCATAGAGTCAACAAACACTTAAAAAATTGACAATTGTTGAATCTTAGGTGTTGAGTGTTTTTCATTGTCAAAGTTTAAGAATGGAAATTAGTGATGTGTTGTAGATGAAGGCAAAGATAGTGCCATGTCTGAAGTGGAATGGAATGATTAATTGTCAATATTCTGTGTCTGGAAAAAAGTTGAAGACTATTCAGGGTCACAAGGAAAAATCATACAGTTATGAGACAAGTATTTTTCTAAATCATGTCAATATGCTCTAAAATTTGATTCTGTAATGGCAAAATATGTGCAACACAATCTTCTCAAAACCCTATGTACCTGAATAATTATATCCAAAATAATTTAATTATGTACTTTACACAGCATTATGAAATAAGAAATTATATCTTCACTAAATGGAAAAAAATTGGTCTCAGTTCTTGCAGATGACAGTACTGACTGTGGGCGCCATGAACAAATGTCCATTCTTGTGCAGTCTTTTTGATGATAAAACATACAGTCCAGCTGAACAATTTGTGTCTCTTCAGAGATTATTACCAACAATTCGTTTTGCTCAATTTGGGTTAACTCATTATAAAGATTATTAAAACTGATTGTATCTTTGGTTGTTATAGCCAAAATTTGATATTTTGCACCTCACTTTAAGTTTGTATTTTTAAGTTAAAGTTTAGTTAAGTTTTGTTAAGTTCTAAAGTTTTTGTTTGTCTGATGAAAACAAAGAATGTCCTTTATGATTGAGTATTCAATAAATATTTACTTTTAAAAACAATAAAATAAAATTCTCTGGTTGTACACTCTAATTAAATCTGTCAGGTACTCCTATATCACTGTTTGTAGAACTTATTAGTTTTCAAAGTGCTTTAATAAACATACACTGAGCAGCAATACCCACTCTCCTGGTAAAACTAAAATGATCCCTTGGCTTTACTCTCTCCATGACCTTGGGCACTTATCTTTTGGCTTCAATTTCCTCTATGATAAATGACCAATTTGGATTAGGTGATCTGTCAGGCCTCTTCCAGCTCTATAGTCTCTGATTCCATATTACTAAGAAAACGAATTATTTGGCAGTTGAATGAAAGATTGTGAGGAAGAGAGGGAGAGAAGGTTAGAGAGAGTAGGTAAGGGCAGCCACTACAAACAGGAAGGTGAATCTTGTGGTTTTCTAGGCACCAAGCTCAGGAAGTGAAAATCTCATCCTAACACTGAATAGATTCTAGTTACCCCAGATTCCTGGTTATATTTATCTTTGTATTCTGTCAACAGACATATTTCTATATGTGTATCCCTTCCGTTCCCTTCCCTTTCCTTCACTTCCCTTATTTCCACAATTATTTATTAAATACCTATTTTATTTAGAGCACTATTCTAGGCACTGGGAGAAATAAGTTTAGATGTTTAAAGCTGTCAGTGCCTGTCTCTCTGTCTCTCTGTCTCTCTTCTCTCGTCTCTGTCTCTCTCTCTCTCTCTCTCTCTCTCTCTCTCTCTCTCTCTCCATCCATGGAAACTGAGGAGGGAGAGAACATTGACAGTTGGAGGATCAGATAAGACTTCACAGAGTAGCTAAGCCGAGAATGTTGATCACACAAAGGGGAATGGTATGAAGTAAGGTTGGAAATGTATGTCAGAACAAGACTATGAAAGGAGTTTGCATTTTATCATATAGGCAAGGAGAAGTCAGTGAAATTCTTTGAGCAAGGGAATGACATGGTCGGAACTTTGCCCTAGGAAGATGATTTTTGACAGCTGCATAGGGGATGGATTAAAGAGGAGAGAGTTTGGAACTCTAGTTTGATTCGGCATAGAATGTGTTAGATAAAGTTGTGAAGGTTGGGGGTGGGGTACCAGGTTATGTAGGACCAATTATATGAGATACTTCTTTTTTTCTTTTTTTTTTAAATTTATTTTTAGTTTTCAACATTCGTTTCCACAAGATTACAAGATTTTGAGTTACAAATTTTCTCCCCATCTCTACCCTTCTCCCACCCCAAGATGGCATGTATTCTGATTGTCTCTTTCCCCAGTCTGCCCTCCCTATTATCACCCTATATGAGATACTTCTGATAGAGGCAGAAGAATGGATTAGATGGGGAGTTCTTAATATTCTTTGTATAGTGGACCCTTTTGGCAGACTGAATAATGTTTTTTTAAATACACAAAATAACACACATAAGATATAAAGGAAGCCAATTATATTATACACACACACACAATATAATATAAATTTCACAGAGCCCAGGTTAAGAACTCTTGGATAGATGGCCTATTAGATGAGGGTCAGCTATTTTTTCCCATCAAAGTAAGGTTATTAACAGTTTGAACCAGAATTTGAACCTTAATCCTCTGATTCTATATATAATTGCTTTCCATAATGTTTACCTGAAACTAAGGAAATTGGTGCAGTACTCCTCTCTAATGTAATCAGCAGAAGAAAACATTAAAGTACATTTTTAGCCTCGAGTATGGTATAAAATTTTCCAGCTAACCAAGGAGAAGTTGGAAGGTGGAGCTTACCTTACAAACCCATATACAAAAGACACATGTCAATAAGAAGTTAAATAATGAAAAATGTGTTAAACTATGTGTATCTCAAATCCTCTTTTCTTCTTGTAAAGGCTCTTCTACCTAACCCCCAAAGACTAAATCAAAACTCTCTTGATCCTGGGACCTACTTGTGTGTCTGAGACAGACCCCACCTCCTGCCTCTTTAGCCTCCTTCAGCTCAGCATTTTGTAAGCATAGTGACTGGTCCCCAGTGTCTGAAGTTAACCTGATATTTCTGGCCTCTTTCTTCATGGTAATCTTCAAGTTAGGAGCTTTCCCAGATCTCCAACATGCTGGCTTTTGACTTTACCATGATAAATCCTCATTCTAATCCTATAGTAAATCTTTTCTCCTGCTTCCCCCTTGGGTAGATGTGGGAGAAACAAGGTTTCTCCCAGGTTTTATTTGGCTTACAAACTCTTTTATTTGGATGTCCCTGGGATTTCCATTAGTGTTGGTGCATCTGTGTGTGCAGTTCTATAGGTAGAAAACCATATACACAGGTGAGCATAAAAATGGATGTAAGACAGAAGGTGAGTAAAGAATCCTGAAATCTCCCTCCTAAACATTGTGGCCATTAGGGAAGGAAGTTTAATTCACTTCATAACCTTGCAGGGAGATGCTGGCAAAGGAGACAAGATTCCTGCAGGACACTTCACAGGTTTATAGGATTTTGCCAGAGGGCTGCCTTAGACCCATTTTAGCTCAACCCTCTCCTTTTACCTAGGCACACACAGAGAAAGTAACTTGTTGATAGTTATATAACTAGTGTCAAAACTGGGATTCAAATACAGGTGTCTCAAAGTCACATCTTATAGTCTTCTCATTATACCATATGGTTTCTTAAATCAGAGAGACAGAATTTGAACACAGGTTCTCTGACTCTAAACTCGATTCCTTTCCACTACCCTTTCTTAAAGCTCAAAAAGTTGGCACAATACTTATCTCTTTTGAAATGAGCAGAAGAAAACATTAAAATATATTTTTGGCCTGAATTATGGCTTTAAGTTTTCCAGGCCAGTGGAAGGAGGGAAAATATGAATCATTTTCAGGTTCAGAGTATGACAATTAATGCTAAATACATTAAATAATTTAATTGGACAGGTTATATATTATGTCGCATATCCCTGGCGTTTTTAATGGTGTCTCAATTGGTTTGTCCTTGGCACTGACATGCTATTTGCTGTAGGCCTTTTCCCTAAGTAACTCACTCATTGTTGGTTTAGTTATTGCCTCTGCAAGAGTGATTTCTGGAAAAAGGAAAGGAAGTTAATTTGAAATTCCTTTCACAAATAAAACTATGGCCCCCTAGTTTTCAGATGTGAGACTGAGGTCTCCCTGGACCAGGCATAAGCATATTCCCAGGAAGCCAATGAAACCTGAGCTGTAGCCCCTACAAGTGGTTGTTTCAGGTGTCACATAAGCCCTCAGCGGTAGGGTTGCCTCAGGTATACTGGATTTGGACCTAGAAAGCCTGAATTTTGAGACCAGCTCTGCCATTTTCTAGCCATATGACCTCAACTGAGACTTTCTGAGGCATAATTTCCTTATCTATAAAATACGGATACTTAAAACCTGATTTACCTGGCTCAAAGGGTTTGTGCAGAGTGTTCCTAAAGTCTGGACACATAAGCAAAAATACATATTTTCAGGAAATGAAACGAATGAAATTTTCAACATTTTATTTAATTAGAATATTAACAAATAACATGTTCAATATTATTTCCATCATCTGTGATGCAAAAGTTGATGCTCTTTGCAAGACTCACGTGAACTCGATGCAATAACTCCACATTGCCGTTAATTTTCCTATGTGTCCAGACTTTAGGGACACCCCGTAGTTCAAGCTCTCACCTCCTTCCTGGTCTACTAAAATAGTTTCCTCATTGAATGCAATGCTTCAGATCTATACCTTCTCCAATCCATCCTATGAAAAGCTGCAAAATAATCTTTCTAAAACTGATCAAATTACTTCTCTTGAGCAGTGGCTCATGAATCTTTAGTGCTTTCCTATTTATTGCCTCTTGGATAAGTACAAATATTTCAGCTTGAAATGTGAAGGCCTTCACAATCTGGCTCTAGCCTATTTTTTCAGACTGATTTCATATTAGTCCCCTTCATATATTTTCCATTCCAGCTAAACTGACTTTCTTGCTGCCCCCTGGATGTGACATTTCATTATCTGCCTTCCTGTAAAATTTTCCCTTGCCTGGAATGCCCTTCTTTATTTTCCCTATTTCTTAGAGTCTTTGACTTCCTTCAAAGTTTAGCTCAGGTACTACTTCTAATAGAAGCCTTTCCTGATATTTCTAGCTGCCAGATCTCTCTCACTCTTTAAATTACATTGTATTTGCTTATGTGTTTAGAACATAAATTCCTTGATTTCAGAGAGTGTTTTTCATTTTGTATTTTCATTGTATCCTCAATGAATAGCTCAGTGTTTCGCATGCAGTAAGGGCTTAATGAAACTTGTTGAATTAAACTGAAATTGGTGCAAAGCACATTATAAGCTATCAAGGGTTATATAAATATTAGCATTATTCTTATGAAAAAATTAGAAAAACCATTGTACTCAACAGATACTAGTATTATCAAGTATTCCTATATTATGTATGACTGTTAGAAGTTTCAAATTATTTGAATCAGAAATTTCATTTATGTGCATGGTTATTTGAATAGCTACTCTTTGGTAATCCAGTGTGAAGTGAAATGTAATAGGTTTTTATGTGCTTCTTTGAAGAATAGTCTGAAATACAATTCTTATAAGCAAACAAACATATCCTGGTGGAAAGTGTTAAGATTTTATTGTTAGAAATGTATCACATTATACTGGATACATTGTAACTTTGTTTAGTATTTAGCATTTTCTTAAAGGGGTTATTTGCAATTAATTATTTTTCGTTGGACAGCTTTTGTTTGGGTATATGTATTAAAATGTAAATATCTGTTTGCACATACAGCATCCAGACAACAAAGGTTCTTAGTGAAGATTTTATCAATAAGTTACAACCAAAAAGTTCATAATAAAATGGTGGCTTGAAAGAGTTATTATAGCTTCCACCAAAGTCTCCCAGTCACCACCCTGAAAATGCTTCTCTTATGGGCTAACTCAGATATAAGTATATTGATTGAGTATATAATTCTTAATCTCAGTCATGTCTTTGAGCTGAGCCCCATATAGGGCAACTCCTTTGTTGTTAGAATGAGGGAGAGGAAGGTCCCATGCTATCTGTCTGTATTGACAACCAAAAATGGGCTCCTTAGCACTTAGTCAACAAGTGCCCTTGACTAGTTTGGCTTTTTCCCCTGAACTGAATGCTGTTTGTATGTTGGACTGGAGTAAGCTTGTCGGCCCCTTCACCTTGCTTCCCTTGCTTAAGCTGATGGAAAGAACCTGTGCTTTCCCGGTCAACCCCTTCAGCTTGCTTAAGCAGATTGAAAGAACCTGTGCTTTCCCCGGCGTACCTTACACCCCCGCAGAAGCTGGATGGTTAAAAGCAGCTCCCGTTGGAGCCAGAGGCTGCTATAGCCACAGCCACAGCCACAGCCACAGCCACAGCCACAGCCACAGCAGAAGCAGGAGCTGCCAGTAGCAGAGCTGACCTACGGGAGGAAGCTGAACAAAGACTTCAGGCCAGTGGGTAATCTTTTTACCATAGAGGGGGAAGCATGATTTTGCTTTACGCAATCATGCTTCTCTGTAGCCTCCTGGTTACTCTTTCAAGGCGTACTTATTGGGCCTGGAAGCTTTTGATCAATATATCAAAATGGGGTTGCTGGTTCATGGGTTGGTTACTGTGGAGCCTAAATATATGTTTTGATTCTTCTGCCTTCTACTTTGAGAGTTTCTTATATCCGGCGGTTCCAAACCTTTCAGACATGTTTATGATCCTATTTGAGATTATAAACTCTGCCCTCCTAATACACTGTCCTAGACCTGTACTGCTCTTCCCTAGTTCTTATTTGTCCTTTGTTTCAAAGAAGACCAATGACATCATAGGGTGATATCTTGACTTGCATGTGAATTGGATTTAAGTGAAGCAGAGTTGCATTCTTATCAGCCTCATTCTCTCTTCCAGAATTATTGATGTCCAGTGGCAAGACGAAAGTCAGGATGACTGGTGATGGCCCAGGATGCAGCAGATGACCTTGGTGTCTTCAATGTCTCACCAAGCTCTGAGCACTTCACAGTGCCTGTTTCAGTTGCCTTCATGGCTGTTGGATTAAGTTGCCTTCATCTACTCATTTCACTAGGAAAAATTTTCACATGCTTGGGATAGACATCCCCCTAACTCACTGATGGGTTGGAGGCCTGTTGGTTACCCTCAACCTGGTTTAGCCTATGTGCCAATGTGGTTTTACCCAGGTGTGGCTGCTGTGCATGCTACAACTTCTTGAAGCCACAGGTGAATGTTGGATGATAGGTGGACACCAAAGTCAGATGAGCAACCCTGAAAAGGGTTCAGTAAGCCCTCACATCACAGTTGCAAGTCCTCCTGAACAACCCATCCATCCCTTTTCCCTACTTAGAAGTGCTGTATTCAGTTTTCAGAACATATTTTAGGAAGAAAATTGACATTAAGTCAATGTATGAAGGGGAGGGCAACTAGATGGTGGGAAGTCTGGAGCCCATGCATTAGGAAGATTGGTTGAAAGAACTGGGGGTCTACAACCTAGAAGAGAAGTCTTGGGAAAGGCATGTACTTGATAGCTATTGCAACCTGGGGCTCAAGCCTAGGCATTTCATAATATTCTCATCTTTTGTGGAAAGAATGACTATTTGATTCTCTGTGCCTATATGAGGGGTGGAATTGAGAACTTAGGGGAGAATTATTTTTGTTTCCAGCTTTGAAAGCTAACTCATGTGGTTCTGGGATCTCTTCAAGGAGAGATGCTTGGAGGGAGAGAAAGACTCCAGGAAGAAGCCAAAAAACATCTTGAGGATGTCCACATTTCCAGCTTGTCATATCAGAGGCTTCCAAGAATTTTCCCCTTGGGTGATATCTCTCGGTTGAGCTGAGGTATCTTGTTTTCCCAAGAAGAGGGGGATGGGGAGAATCTTATTCACTCTGGTTTTTAAAAAATATTATTATTTATATAACTTTTCTGGTTTCCATTTACTATCAGATTGGATAAAGGGATTTATTTATTATTCAATATGTGTGACAGTCTTGTGAAACTAGCGTTTGATGGGAAAGGAGTCAAGCCTTCAGTTTAACTTGGGACTCTCCCCATTAAGGGATATCAGCAAGTTAAAAATAGCTTGAATTTAAAAAATCATTTCCTCTTTATAATATTTAGGAGGGCAAATAGATATAATTCTAGTCTGTAATCCCCTCTCTGAGGAAGGTTAGAGTGAACTATCCTCATGATTCTAATCTCCTGCTCCTCTCCAGATAGAAATCAAAGACTCCTTTGGAGAAGAGTGGATTGAGATTCCAGAGATACCTAAAGAAGCCTATACATGAGCTGCATTTAGACAAACACTTTAGGAGTACATGTAATCTACGTGGGTTACACACATACCTTACATTATATTCAAGTATTTGAAGTATTACTTTGCTTGGCCTCTGAGGGTTGAATTAGAAGTATTTTAAATTGTGAAGAGGGAGACAGGCTCAATATGATAAAAATATTTTAAAATAATTAAACATTTTACTTTTTCAGTTACATGTAAAATCAATTTTTAACATTCACTTTTAAAAATTTTGAGTTCCAAATTTTCTACCTCCAGGGTATATACCCCTATGATTGAGAAGGCAAGTAATTTGAAATAGGTTATTCATATGCCATTGTGCAAAACATTTCCATATAATCACATTGTGAAAGAAAACACAAACCAAAAAAAATAAAAAACAAAGTAAAAAATAATATGCTTTGATTGGTGCTCAGACTCCAATATGTTGGAAATTTTAAGAACTGGAGCTGTTGAAAAGTGAAATGAGTTGCCACAAGATGTAGTGAATTCCCCTTTAGTGGAAGTCTTCAAGCAAAGATGGAATGATCTAATGAGATTACACACACACACACACACACACGCCCACACACCCACGCACACTCACACACATACACACATATGTATATATGTATATATAATGTTTGTGTGTATGCATGATGTATATATACACATATACATATGTATGTCAAGAACTTTGTAAACATTATACATTTTAGCTATTATTTATTTGAAGTGCAATAGAGGAGATTCTTATTCATTTATAGGTTAGACTAGATAACATTTGAGGTTCCTTTAGGTTCTGAGAGTCTATGATTCTGTGATTTGTCAAAAAGGCCTCTTTGCAGAAGTCCCATAGTTCTCTGGTGTTCATTTTCCTTCTTTCATACCCATTAATAATAATAATTCAAGAATGAATCTACCACTTTAAGGTGGTCAGTGGTTTTGAGAATCCATTCTAGGTGGGTAGGTATTCTGGGAAATATCTAAGTTTGGGCAGACTCTGTTCCAGGCCCCCAGTAGATAAAGGAATGCATTTCTTGGTCAGCTGAAGTCACATCCAATTGGTGACGAAAATCTGTACTAGAGTGATGAGCTGAATTAGATGGCACCAGGGTCAGGTAAGGGCAATGATCAAGGCAGGCAACAGATGTTGGCAGTAGTTGAATTCAGGAGTGACAAGGGAAAAGGTTGGCAGAGTGAGCCACATTCAGAGGGCTGCTTTGTTGGGATGTAGGCCGAAGCAGTTCAGCACCACGGAGAGTTCTGAAGGATTGGTGAAGCTCACTGACGCAGGTCATTTTTTTTTTTCTTTTTAGCTCTGTATGCTTGATGTAACTTTCTGGTTGTTGTTTTTTTATTTTTTATTTTTTTGGAGGGGGAAGGCGGGGCAATTGGGGTTAAGTGACTTACCCAAGGTCACACTGCTAGTAAATGTGTCAAGTGTCTGAGGTTGGATTTGAACTCAGGTCCTCCTGACTCCAGGGCCGGTGCTCTACTCACTGCCCCACCTACCTGCCCCAACTTTCTGGTTGTTAAAAAGAATGTTAGGGTCTCTGAAATTTGAAGGTTCTTCCTCACAGCTTTCTCACCCCAAACTCTCAAGACTTTTTGGCATTTTGTGTCAGATACCTCAAGGCGGGAGACTAGTGTAAGAGAGAGAAGTTTTCTGATTTGGGGCTCTTAAGAGCATTTCATGTTCTCAGGCATTCTGACTGAGGAGAATAGGGGGTAGCCCATCCTCATCTTCATTCGATAGTGTGTTCTCTGGAGTATTCTTTCAATGTGAATCCCTTGACTGCCTTTCTGTCTTCTTCCCTTCTTTTCTAAAACATCCCCCAAACTTGCTTCTCTTTCCACAGAAACCACCTGCTGTTTCCAACTAGGATTTTTATCCTTTTCCTAATCTAAGAATCAAAATATATTTCCTTTTATACCCTGCTTTTGAGCCTTTTAAAGGATGTTTACTGTTCAAACAAAAGGGAAAAAATGGAAGTAGAAAGGCTCCCTCCTATTCTCCACGCTCTTTTCCTCTTCTCTTTTTGCCCAGTAGGGCAAACACTCAAAGGAATGAAGTTAAGGTTTACTAGTGCTTCAGGCTGTCCTGGGAAGTTTGTCACAAGAGATGTTGGGTGATGAGCAGTATGGGACTTCTGGGTAAGTGGTAGTGAGATGGAACAGGAGTTAAAAAGTACTGAATCTTGGTGGAGGCAGGGCATGTGGCCATAGTGGAAGAGAGGGAGAAGTAGTGCCAAGGTCTGTCTCCTCTTTTTCCTCTCCATGTCTGACTCACCACCAGAACTGTAGATCATGCCTGGATTCTTAGTGGAGATGAGAAGCTGCAACTGGGTAGAGGTTGGGGAAACAAACCTAGGAAGAGGGAAGAAAGGTTAAAAAAATCTCACGTAAGGAATCAGGAAAGAAAGTTTTACTGATGGTTAGCTGTTCGCTAATTCTCAGTACAGTATCTTAGTAGAGGGAACATAAATTGGGGAGTGCCTGTGTTTTTTGTGGATGGGGAATTTGCCTGCAATTGAGTTGACTATAGTCTCTATCTTAATTTGATGACTCTTTGCTATTCTTCCAATATCAGGTCCATACTGAGCAAATGGGGCCTCAGGCTAATCTCTTTTGAGCCAGTACTTGTTTTTCTCTAAACCATCTGTTATTTTGGGAGCAGCACCATGCAGGAATTTGGGGGATAAGGACAGGCCCTGCAGTGGGGACATGACTGCTTCAGTCTTCTTTGGTGGAGAGTTCCCTCCTAAACCCTAGGTATGGGGTTTGGTTTTCTCATTAGTCCTTCCTGCCAGACCCCTGCCTATGACCTCATCCTGAGGCTGAACAGATACGTTTTCCGTCACAAGCCCATCTCTACAATTGGCCATAATTGGCATCTTTGCTCTAGTTCTCAGCAGCGATAGGGAACATGGGGTGCACCCTGCATCCAAGCAGTCTACTCAGGGAAGGAGCATGCCTCCCTGTGTCTTCAGAGCAGGATTAAAACATGGATGGGGGACCAGCAGGGGTAAAGATGGGGGGAGGAAGCTTGGGAGACTAAG
Source organism: Trichosurus vulpecula (assembly GCF_011100635.1). NCBI lineage: Eukaryota > Metazoa > Chordata > Mammalia > Diprotodontia > Phalangeridae > Trichosurus > Trichosurus vulpecula. The sequence goes on along the minus strand of NC_050575.1, from coordinate 181,174,491 downwards.
GGGATTAACTTCTTTCCTCTTTGCTTTCTGCTTCCCTTGGTGCCATGGTGGGAGGGGAGGCTCATCCTTTCAGTTATAAAGAACAATTAATTTGTTTATAGAATAAAGAGAGAAAGAGACAGACAGACAGAAATTCAGAAAGTCAGAGAGATAGTGAGAGCTTTAGAGGTAGACCGCAGCTTTATTTATTATACTTAGAAGCTGTTCTTCTTCAGTGAGGCAATGGCATATTCCCTCCCATTTAGATAGATGCACTGAACTCAGTAGTCAAAATGGCTATGAACAGCCCCCCCCCCGCCCCTTTTGCCATTCCTTCCATTTCTTCCTATGTCCTTTTACTTTGCTGTTTTATTGTATTTGCTCTCTGAGCATTAGCCTTCTATTGTCAAATCCCATGTACTGGTTCTCACTAGCAAAGGATCTTTCCTTTCCTCAACAACCAGATTCAAAGTGGTTTGAAGAATAAATGTTTTTCTAAGTTTTAGCTGACATTCAATTTTAATGACTTTTTAAACAAAGTAACTATTAAATGTGCCTCATTTTATCATTTCCTGATGTCTGACAGGTGTTTTTGCCCATGTGGGAAACAGATGCTAATAACATTTTCCCTAATAGCTCATAAATAATAAGCATTTAGCATTTTCCTTTGTATACTGCTCTGTCAATAGCCAATTTACTTTTCAGAAGCCTCACCGTTTTCCTGTCAATCAGTTCTTGCCTGGGGCACTTTTTGGTGATTAGAAGCCCCTTGGAGAGTGAGAACTCCAAATTAGTTTTAAATAAAAAATAAGAATATTCATGCTGTTGAACATCTAAAGGTAAAAAAAAATCTGGGTACATAACTATCACTGGTGGAGTCACGGTACATCATAGACAAGGACTGACCGGTTGGTCTCCAGAGAAAGATGAGGCAGAGATAGACACATGACACGGAGTCATGAAGGCAGCAGAAAAATAACTTTTAAGAAGAGGAAGGCATGAAGGTAATTTAAGTTTCAACCTAAAAAAGCTGTAACCACATGAGAGTCTCTGCCCTTTATTATATTGAAAATATAATTAGCAGCCAGTGTGGCAGAAACATTTCATGTTTACCCTGGGTGTTTTTTTGTTTCCTTTCCTGACATTTTGCCGAGGACATGAAAGTGTTTCTAGAAGAGAAAAAGTGGGGGGAGGGAAGTCTGTCTCCTTGAGAGAAGAACAAATGTTCTCTTTGAAGAAGTTTACAATGAGCTGGAAAGGAACAAGGCTTTCAGTAAAGGCAGCACATTTTAGGGCTTACTTGGAGCTTCAGGACTTTCTAAAATGCTCAAACACTTACACTTTCAATTGGATTAGAAATTGGCTTCAGGGTATATACCTTTGAGATCAATCTATGTCCCAAGATAGCTCTAGATATGCAGCTTTACAACTTTAGGATAGGATAAGAAAGGCATGGGAGAGGTGAACTTCTCTCTTCCCTTCATGATCCTCTATTCCTTTTGCATCTCTACTTTGAGAATTTCTCTCAAGACCATACCCCAAACTGGGCCAATAACCACTTGATACTATTGATTCCACTTTATTAAAACACTTTCCTTTGCTTCTGTGACTTTCTACTTTCATGGCTTTCCCCTTACATTTCTCACTCCTCCTTTTTCCTCTGTGTTCTTGCTCCTTTATCTTTCCTTGTTCCCTAAAACTCTGTACTTGCCTTTTCTCTTCTCTATATACGCTCATTGATTTTATCATAGATTCATTAGCTTCCACTTGCTCAACTCTAGAGCTTTAACTCACCTTGATGGACGACTCCCACATTTGTTTCTCTAGCCAGCTCTCTCTTCCATACTTCAGACCAGGAATGACATCTCTACTTGGATATCCCACTAGCATTTCAAATGTGACATGTTCAAAATAGAGCTGATTGTTCCCCCCTCCCCAAATCTCCTCCTCTTAGCTTCTCTATTTTTATCAATGGTGCCACTATTTTTCTGGCCACTTAGGCTGAAACAGAAGTCATTTTTGATGCCTCTCTCCCTTGCCCCCTTCCTCTATCCAATAAGCGGTTAAATCCTGTGCATTCTTTCCCTGTCATATCTCTCGCATTTTCCTTCTCTTTTCCTTTCCTGCCTTCAATCCCTTCCCTTCCTTTTCCTCTGTCATCTATCCAGATTCCAACTACCTCACTAGTGAATTAGTAGGGGTTGGAGGCTCATTTTTTTGATCCTTATTGCCTATAACTTTTTATCTCAATTCCTCAGGTGACATCCAACAAGAATGTTTCAACTGACCTCTACTTATCTACCCAAATGCTCCTTCTCCCACTTCCTTTACACCCTACTAAAGCTAGTTTACTTGCAATTATTCTCCCAAGTATCATGGAATCATGGATTTCTAATGTAGTTAGGAAAATAAATGTTGGCTTCTAAAAAGTAGCATAATATAGTGGAGAAAGTGCTAGATTTAGAATCATGACACAAAAGTTCAAATCATGGTTCCATCACACATTAGCTGTGTGACATTAGGTAAGTCAGTTAACTTTCTGAAACTGTTTCTTCATAAAAATATAAGTAATAATTTTCACACTGAAACAGTGGATAGAGGGCTGCTGACATTGGAAAGTTTACTTGGTTCAAGTCTTGCCTTTCACTCATACTAGCCAGGTGACAGTGGACAAATCACCAAACCTGTCACCCCAGACTACTTTGTTTATAAATTACAGATTAATTGCAACTCTGCCTCACTGTGGAAGTTTCCAAACCAAAAAAAATCCCTGTACTAATGAAATCACAAGCCTAGGCAAAAAAAAAAAAATTACCATTTACCTCAAAGACATAAAGAAGTAGAGTGCAAAGCTTACAATGCTATATGAATTAAATGAAAATTTTAGTTATTTTTTTTCTGCTAGGTGAGCCATATTTATTAATTGTCTTTTCATTATTTTTGGTTTCTTTGGTGGGTTCATCCTATGGAGATCCTTACTGATGCTCAGGGGCAGCCCAATGTTGTGAAACAGGCACTGGGATTGTAGTCAGAGCATCTGAATTCTAGTACAAATTCTGCTGTGGTGACATTGAGCAACACACTTCTTTGGGGCTCATTTTCTTTGCCTTAAACAATTCATAGGGTCACTGGGAGAATCAAATAGAATAATAGATAAGAAAATACTTTGGAGACTAGACAATTGTATGCATGTATAAAGGATTATTGTTAATAAGAAATACAACAATAATAACAGTAACAAAAATGCCCATCTAAGACTCAATTGAAAGGAGCTCAAAGAATACGAATGTTGGGTAAGGTTGATTACAGGAGGCCACTCTGAAGATTGTGACACATATGGAGAGAAGTCCCAGAATTTAGGTATACTAGAATAAGACTAAATGATTCACCAAACAAGAGAATGAGAGACATTTGAATTTTCTTCAGTTGTGAAGTTGACAATAACAACAAATACTTGTGTGAAACCTGGCTCAGAGTTTTTGTTGTGTTTTCATGACCTCCTGTCTGTGGTTCTGCAGAAAAATCAGTAGCTTACAGTTCATATTCTCATATCTCTTTAAGGTTTACAAAATACTTACCTCAACACAGCCCTCTGAGATGGGTAGTGTAAGTATTTGGTAAGGTGGAAAGAAGACTTGGTTTGGACCTGGGTTCAAATCCTGGCCATGCCGTTTACTATATATTACAGTGGGAAGCAGACTACATTTGGAGTTGGGGTTCTTGGAAGTAAGGAAGAGAGAGAGAGACAGAGATTTTCTTACACAAGAGTTTTTTCCTTCCCTCAGTCCTACTGAGTGTAGGAACAAACACCCCACTGTAGTAAGCATCATTCCCTCTACACCCCTCCCAAAGAACCTGACAATCTTCTTTTTAAAAGAACTCCTATGTCTTTGCTAAACCACCTAAAGTTTGAGAGAAGCAATCTTCTTGCTTAGGAACATGTTTAGCTTGGAGACAGTAAAAGTAGATTACTAGTGTTATATGATTGTGATAGAATGCAGCTGTGCTATAAGAAATGACAAGCAGGATGCTTTCAGAAAAACCTGAAAAAGGCTTACATGAATTGACACAAAGTGAAATGGGCAGAACCAGGAGAACATTGTACATAGTAATAGCAATATTGTATAATGATGAACTGAATGATTTAGCTATTTTCAGCAATATAATGATCCAAGACAATTCCAAAGGACTTATGATGAAAAAATGCTATCCACCTCCAGAAAAAGAACTGATGGAGCCTGAATGCAGATTGAAGCATACTTTAAAAAAAATCTTCTTTATTTTTCTTGGTAGTTTTTTTGCCTGTGTTTTCTTTTGCAACATGGCTAATATGGAAATATTTTGCATGCCTACATGTATCTAATCTATATAAAGTTGTTTGCCTTCTCAAGGAAGGAGAGGAGAGGCAGGGAGAGAATACAGAACTCAAAATTAAAAAAAACTCTGAATTTTAAATAATTTTGTGTACATGTAATTTAGGAAAAAAATAAAATAAAAACTAAATGTAAAAAAAGTAGATTACTGTGTTCTTTGCTAAATAGTATACCAAAGAATTTCTTATATACTTCTTACATACATACTTGTATGATTTTAGTCAGGACACCATTTGTACTAGCATAGGGAAGACATCTTTACACATTCATTTCCTTATACACTTTTTGAGTACAAAGAGGCTTCAGAGATCTTTTATTCATCATTAATCTTTCATTCCTAAGGATGGATCGTACACAACTGACTTCATTGTTCTCAAGAACTAAGAGCCCATAAATAAGGTGCTTGTCTGGAGAACCCTCCCTGCTCTCCTAGATCTGTGTGCTTATCTGGAGAACCTTCCTTGCTATCCTGGTTCTGTGGCCTTATAAGAATGCTTCTTTGTAGATCTGGGTCCAAAGATCATGAAAATCAAAAATTATCAAAGCTTCTGCCTACTGAGACTGGAATCACGGAAAACTGATAAGAGCATCAGGTGGGGCCCCTTTCTGTATGTAAGTAGGAGCCAATATCACTCAACTTACTGGTTTCTTCATGGGAATTCTCCCTCAAAAGCCTAAAGTCAGATAATCCTTCTGCACTTGGAGAAAAATGCCCTTTTCTAGAGGTTCTTAAAGAGGTCCATTTCTTTCTTTTAAAAATATAGCTTTTTTAAAAAAAGAAGTACATATTAAATTTAATATGGTAGTAACAAAACTGCGCTCATGTTATTCACCTTCTGAACTTATTGCTGTTCTCTATTGTGTATTTTTCAAATATTTCATTCTTGCTCTTTTTTTCCTATTTTTGCATCACCCTCACTCCTCCTTTTACCCCTCTTCTACCCTGAAGCTCTTCCTTGTAACCAATAAATATAGTCAAGCAAAACAAATAAATACATCGACAATGTCTAAATATGTTGCTTTATGCACCTCTAGTCTATCATTTCTATATCAAGGGAAGGGAACCATACTTTATCATCAGTCTTTTGATCATTGCATTGATCAGAGCTCTGACAGTTTTCAAAGTTATTTACTTTTAAATTATTGTGGTCATCATGTAAATTGTTCTCCTACTTCTACTCACTTTACTATTTCATACAAATCTTACCAACTTTTCCCCAAATACATCTTGTTCATTATTTTTTATGGCACAATGATATATTCCATTATATTCAGATACCATCATTTCTTCAGCCATTCCCCAGCTGACGGGCACCTTTTTGTTTCTATTTATTTGTTATAAAAGTGCTACTATAAATATTTTTGTACAGTTGAGTCCTTCCCAACTGAATTTGATCTCTTTTAGGTATGTGCACAGGAGTGACATCAATGAGTCAAAGGGTTCACATGAATTAGTGACTTTTTGGATATAGTTAAAAATTGTTTTTCCAGAGTGTTTAGCTCTATTCACAGCTCCACCAATAGTGCATCAACTTGTCATTTCTACTAATGACCTTGCAAAACCTGCAATTTTCCTCTTTATTTTTAATCTTGGACAACCTACTGGGTATAAGATGAAAACTCAGAATTGTTTTATTTTTTTTATCATTATTTATTTAATATTTTTAGTTTTCAGCATTAATTTTCACAAGAGTTTGAATTACAGATTTTCTCCCCATTTCTACCCTCCCCCCACTCCAATATGGCATATGTTCTGATTGCCCCATTCCTCAGTCAGCCTTCCCTTCTGTCACCCAGCTCCCTCCCATCCCCTTTTCCCTTACTTTCTTGTAGGGTAAGGTAGATGTTTATGACCCATTGCCTGTATATCTTATTTCCTAGTTGCATGCAAAAACTTTTTTTTTGAACATCTTCTTTTAAAACTTTGAGTTCCAAATTCTGTCCCCTCTTCCCTCCCCACCCACCCTCCATAAGAAGACAAGCAATTCAACACAGGCCACATGTGTATCATTATGCAAAACCCTTCCACAATACTCATGTTGTGAAAGATTAACTATATTTTGCTCCTTCCTATCCTATCCCCATTTATCCAATTTTCTCCCTTGACCCTGTCCCTTTTCAAAAGTGTTTGCTTTTGATTATCTCCTCCCCCATCTGCCCTCCCTTCTATCATCCCCCCTTTTTTATCTCCTTCCTCCTTTCCTATGGGGTAAAATACCCAATTGAGTGTGTATGTTATTCCCTCCTCAGGTCAAATCTGATGAGAGCAAGATTCACTCATTCCCCCTCACCTGCCCCCTCTTTCCTCCCAACAGAACTGATTTTTCTTGCCACTTTTATGCAAGATAACTTACCCAATTCTATCTCTCCTTTTCTCCCTCTCTCAATATATTCTTCTGTCATCCCTTAATTTGATTTTATTTTTTTAGATATCATCCCTTCATATTCAGCTCACTCTGTGCCCTCTGTCTATATGTGTGTGTGTGTGTGTGTGTGTGTGTGTGTGTGTGTGTGTATTCCCTTCAGCTACCCTAATACTGAGGTCTCATGAATTATACACATCATCTTTCCATGTAGGAATGTGAACAAAACAGTTCAACTTTAGCAAGTCCCTTGTGATTTCTCTTTCTTGTTTACCTTTTCATGCTTCTCTTGAATCTTGTGTTTGAAAGTCAAATTTTCTATTCAGCTCTGGTCTTTTCACTGAGAAAGCTTGAAAGTCCTCTATTTTATTGAAAATCCATATTTTGCCTTGGAGCATGATACTCAGTTTTGCTGGGTAGGTGATTCTTGGTTTTAATCCTATCTCCATTGACCTCTGGAATATCATATTCCAAGCCCTTTGATCTCTTAATGTAGCAGCTGCTAGATCTTGGGTTATTCTGATTATCTTTCCACAATACTCAAATTGTTTCTTTCTGGCTGCTTGCAATATTTTCTCCTTGATCTGGGAGCTCTGGAATTTAGCGACAATATTCCTAGGAGTTTTGTTTTTGGGATCTTTTTCAGGAGGCAATTGGTGGATTCTTTCAATTTCTATTTTACCCTCTGGCTCTAGAACATCAGGGCAGTTCTCCTTGATAATTTCTTGAAAGATGATATGTAGGCTCTTTTTTTGATCATGGCTTTCAGGTAGTCCAATAATTTTTAAATTCTCTCTCCTGGATCTATTTTCCAGGTCAGTGGTTTTTCCAATGAGATATTTCACATTGTCTTCCATTTTTTCATTCCTTTGGTTCTGTTTTATAATAATCTTGATTTCTCATAAAGTCACTAGCTTCCACTTGCTCCAATCTAATTTTTAAAGTAGTATTTTCTTCAGTGGTCTTTTGGACCTCCTTTTCCATTTGGCTAATTCTGCCTTTCAAGGCATTCTTCTCCTCATTGGCTTTTTGGAGCTCTTTTGCCATTTGAGTTAGTGTATTTTAAGGTGTTGTTTTCATCAGTATTTTTTTGGGTCTTCTTTAGCAAGTCATTGACTTGTTTTTCATGGTTTTCTCATATCATTCTCATTTCTCTCCCAATTTTTCCTCTACTTCTCTTACTTGCTTTTCCAAATCCTTTTTGAGCTCTTCCATGGCCTGAGACCAATTCATATTTTTCTTGGAGGCTTTTGATGTAGGCTCTTTGACTTTATTGACTTCTTCTGGCTGTATGTTTTGGTCTTCTTTGTCACCAAAGAAAGATTCCAAAATCTGAGTCTGAATCTGAGTCCATTTTTGCTGCCTGGCCATGTACGCAACCAGCTACTTAACCCTTGAGTTTTTCATTGGGGTATGACTACTTGTAGAGTAGAGAGTACTTTGTCCCAAGCTTGAGGGGCTGCACTGTTGTTTTCAGAGCTATTTCTATACAGCAAGCTCTGCCACACCAGTGCTCCTCCTCCCCCAAGAACCATCAATCCAGACTTGTCTCAGATATTAAGCAGGCTCTGCACTCCTGCTCTGATCCGCCACTTAATTTCTCCCACCAGGTGGGCCTGGGGCTGGAAGCAGCTGCAGCTGTAGTTCTGTAGCTGCACCACCCCCGCTGACCTGGGGCAGCAGCTGAACAGTGAACTCCTTTCTCTGTGTCCCTGCAGCTTTTCCCACTAACCTTCTCTGTTGTCTTTGATTTTTGTGAGTTGAGAAGTCTGGTAACTGCCACAGCTCACTGATTCAGGGCCCTAGAGCCTGTTCCACCTGCCTCCTGGTCTGGTTGGTCTGGGCTCTGCTCCCAGCTCTGTGTGCAATAGACCTTACCCAGTGACCATTCAAGCTATCCTTGGCTGGAGCCCTGCTTCCGTCTGCTATTCCGTGGGTACTGCAGTTCTAGGATTTGTTCAGAGCCATTTTTTATTGGTGTTTGGAGAGCCCTGGGGGAGAGCCCTAGGGAAGTCCTTGCTTTCCAGCTTCCATCTTGGCTTTGCCCCCATTTTATTTTTTAATTATATTTTTGTTTATGTTGTTAAGTACTTCCCAATTACATTTTAACCATTAATTAAAAAATTTTGAGTTCCAAATTCTCTTTAGCATCCCTCAACCCATAGAGAAGTCAATCAATATAATAACCATTATGTATGTGAAATCATGCAAAACATATTTCCATATTAGCCATTTTGCAAAAAAAGCAATTAAAATAAAGTGGAAAAACCTTTCAATATGCACTCCGAGTTCATTAGTTCTCTCTCAAGAGGAGGATAGTATTTTTCATCATGAGACCTTAGGAATTATCAGAATGATTAGAGTAATTAAGTCTTTCATAGTTGATTGCTATTACAATATTGCTGTTGCTGTGTGCAATATTCTCCTGGTTCTGCTCACTTTGCTTTGGATCAACTCATATAAGTCTTCCCAGGTTTTTCTGGGAAACCATCCTCTTTGTCATTTCTTACAGCACAATAGTCCATTACAAGCTTATACCACAACTTGTTCAGCTATTCTCCAACTAATGGTCATCCCTTCAATTTCCAATTCTTTGCCACAACTAAAAGGCTATGACAAATATTTTTGTACATATAGGTCCTTTTCCATTTTATTTGATATCTTTGGAATACAGACCTAGTAATGGTATTGCCGGTCAAAGGGTATGTACAGTTTTATAGCCCTTTGGGCATGGTTCAAATTGTTCTCCAGAATGGTTGGACCAGTTCACAATTCCATCAATTGTGAATTAGTACATGTATTTTCCTATGCCACCCTCCCCCAGATTTATCATTTTCCTTTTCTGTCATGTTATCCAATCTGATAGGTGTGAGGTGGTGGCTCAGAGTTGTTTTAATTTGTATTTCTGTAGTCAATAGTGACTTAGCATTTTTGCATGTGATTTTTTTCTTCTGAGAATTGCCTGTTCCTATCCTTCGACCATTTTTTTCAATTGTAGAGTAGATCTTATTTTTATAAATTTGACTTAGTTTTCTAAATATTTGAGAAATGAGGCTTTTATCAGAGAAAATTGCTATAAAATTTCCCCCTAGTTTCTTGCTTTTCTTCTAATTTTTTTGCTGCATTGGTTTTGTTTATGCAAACTTTCATATTTAATTAATTGAAATTATCCTTTTTATCTCCCATATTCTTATCTATCTGTTGTTTGGTCATAAATCTTCCCTTAACCAAAAATCTGAGAGGTATTTTTTCCATGCTTCCCTAATTTGATTATGATAACCCCTCTTTATGTCTAAACCATGTATCCATTTTGACTTTTTCTTGGAATACCAGGTACAGCATTGTTCTACACCTAGTTTCTGCCCAATTATTTTCCAGTTTTCTCACCTGTTTTTGACAATAGTGAGTTTTTATTCCAAAAGCTTGGATTTTTGTGTTTATCAAACACTAGATTACTACGGTAATTTACTTCTGCATATTGTGTACCTAATCTATCCCACTGATCAACTACTCTATTTCTTAGCCAGTACCAGATGTTTTGATGTTTTGATGATTACTACTTCATAATACGGTTTTGAAATCTGGTACTGCTAAGCTGTCTTTCTTCACATTTTTTTTCATTGATTCCCATGATATTCTTGACCTTTTGTTCTTCCAGATGAATTTTTTATTTTTTCTAGCTCTATAAAACAATTATTTGGTAGTTTGATTAGTATGGCACTGAATAAATAAATAAATTTTGACGGAATTGTTTTTATTATATTGGCTCAGCCTACTCCAGAGCAATTAATATTCCTTCTAATTGTTTAGAGCTGTTTTTATTTGTATGAAAAGAGTTTTGTAATTGCATTCATTTAACTCCTGTGTGTGTCTTGGCAAGTAGAATCCCAGGTATTTGATACTGCCTGTAGTTATTTTTAATGGAATTTCTCTTTCTATCTCTTCTGGCTGGGTTTTGTTCATAATATTTTTGAAGTTGTTTTAATAATTATTTGTCTTATTGTTTGTGACTTGGAAGCATTTTTAATATGAGCACTGATAGCTTGCATTTCTTCTTTTAAATACTACCCATTCATATTCTTTGACCATGAATCTATCACTGGGGAATAGCTGTTGTTCACATATGCATATATATGTTAATCAATTCCCTATATATCTTGAATATCAGACCTTTATCAAAGAAATTTACTGCAAAGACTTTCCCCAGTTAACTCTTTCCCTTCTAATTCTAACTACATTTATTTTGCTTGGATAAAAACCTTTTCAATTTTATGTAATCAGAATTGTACAATTTATCTTTTATGATTATCTGTATCCCTTGTTTAGTTAAGAATTATCCTCACCATATCCATATTTGTGAAGGGAATCTTCTCTTCTAATTTGTTCATGATATGACAGTTTATTAGATATTTGTCTAAAACTAATTTTTTCTAAACTGCTTTCTAGTTTTCCCAGAAATTTTTGTGAAATAAGGATTTATTTATTTAATACTTATAATTAAGGGGGCACATTTTTTCAGCAGTCATATCCCTGCCCATATAAAAACAATGACTAGCCAATTTCATCCAAATTTTAATTTGCTAAATCTGACTTCAGAGACCTTAAATTTTGTGCAGGAGTTGTCTTTCTTTTCTCTTGTGTGGCTGCTGACTTACTATAAAAATCGACAATTTAGAGAATTTTCTACTCATTGATAGAGAAACGAATAATCCCCTTGAAATACCAATTCAAAGCCCTTGAGGGAATTTAAACTTCTAAGCAAGATGAACAATGGAGTCTTTCCAACTTCATCTTGAATAATAAACCTGGTGAGAGTGTTTATAACACATTCAGGCTCAGGTGACCTAACTTCCCAAAATGTTCCTTGCTTCCTTTCTGTCTTATAGGCAGAGAGAGGGAATTCCTTAGGTTTCTTCACAGGTGATACAAATGCTTTATTGTGGCCTATTTAAAGTTTGAATATCAATGCTCACAGCACGTTGCTTAGCTGAAAAGGCTCCCAAGAAATCCATGGTCATCTTGTCTAAAAATGGTGCTGAAACCACCAATCTTCTCCAAATTATCCAGATTTGTAACTTTGTAGTCATACTTGAATCTTCTTATCCAAGCACTTGTCAAGACTTGTAATCAATCAATGAATCGGTATTTATTGAGCACCCACTATATGCCAGACACTGTGTTGGGTACAGAGGATGCAAATAAGGGTGTGCTGACAAATGTCTAACAACACGGTCTGCCCCCCCCAAAAGGTATGTATGACCCATTTTAAAACAATCTATATTATTAATATTTTCTCTATCATTTTAAGTCTGGACAATCAACAAAACAGTAAATCAAGCCCTGATTTGCAGCATTTGCTAATATTCAAGGTGTAAATGCTCACACTGAAAATTTAACAATCAGCTCTTAAGAACCTGTATGAGCTGACTCCAGCACACTCCTGAGTACAGGTTCAAAGAATGAAAGAATCCTTATTTGAAAAAAGCTGGTTATTTCTACCTCTACAACATCTCTTACATTTCCCCCCTTCTTTCCATCCATATGGCAACCACCCTAATTCAATTCCACATCATTTTCACTTGGACCACTAAAAATGTCTCCTAACTGATCTCCAAGATTCTATCTCTCCCCTCTCCAATTCAGTTTATACACAAGTTCTTAAGTCATATTTCTAATCAAACTGCATCTCTATTCAACCTTTAGCAGCTTCCACTGCCTGCAGATAAAAAAAAAGCAAAAACACAAATTCCTTAGCTCAGAATTTGAGGCTATTTACAATCTCACTTCAAAACACCTTTCTAGCTTTGTTTCATACTAATTCTCTTCACTCATTTTTATGTATCAGCCAAACAGAAATACTAGCCATTTCTTGAAATTGTGGCTCCATTTTCTGTTTCCATGTATCCTCATAAACTATTCTCCTTTCCTGGAATGCTCTTCCTCTTTATCTCTGCTGCTCAATCCTGGTCTTCCTTCAAGACTCAATTTTCTCAGTCTGATTCTTTCACTTGTTAGTGCTTTTCATGACTTCAATTTTCTGGGTATTGTATTCATTTATGTACTTGTGTCCCCCAAATAGAGTATGGACACCATAGTTTTGAGGGCTATTTTGAGCTTACTTTGCATCTTAATAAGCACATAGTAGGTGCTTAATAAATATTTGTTCAATTGAACAGTGAATATCATGGTATAGTGGAAAGAGCACTGGAGAGAGGAGAGATCTTTCATTCACTCTCTTCCACTCCATCCTTCTTATCACTGACAGTCATCTTCTTTATACATACGACTGGCCATGACACTCTGCTCCAAAATGTCAGTTGCTGCCTATTGCTTATTGAGTAAATTTCAAACGCCTTTACCTGGCATTCAAGGCTCTTTATGATCTTGTGACACCTACATTTCCAGCCTTTCTTTCATATTACCTCCCTCTTTTCTCTATGCCCAAGTAAAACTAGACAATTCTCTGAGCTCCTGAACATGTCCTGTGTGTTCCTACCTCCCTGCTTTTCATTATATTATTTCTTGTGCTTAGAATGCACATCCTCCTTTTTCCCCCATTGAATTCCTATTACTTTTTAATGATCAAATAAAATTCCATCTCTTCCACAAAGCCTCTTTGATTCTTATGTTTGGTAATGATTTTTATTCTCAAATCTCACATGACATTTTGTGTATGTCTTTCTGATGCACTTAGGTACTATAGTGATTTGTGTTTGTCATAGAATCTTAGAGTTGGAAGGGACCTCAGAACTCAACTAGTTGAACATATACCTGAACAGGAATGCCTAGATCCTTTTAATCTCCTTCCCATGAAGTCTCATGGAATTTTTTTGTTATCTCTTTTAGATACAGACATTTTGTTATAGGATGATTATCTCTGTGTGTACCTTATCTTCCTTATTTGATTATAAGATTAAATCCCACTAGATTTTGAGTTTCAAGAAAGCAGGAACCATGCCTTATATAAACTTTTATTCCTCAGAGCCTAGCATATTGTTCTGTACACATTGCTTAATAAATGTTTGTTGACTAAAAGACTGAGAATAAAGAGACTTGGATTTGAGTTCTGGCTCTTTCATTGGTGCTGTGTTATCCTAGACAAGTCGAATCTCTTTTGTGTGTCTTAATTTGGATGCATTCAATGATCTTCAAGTTCTCTTTAGTCCTCTCCCAGATAAAAGAAAACTTTTTTTTAACCTCTTAAAGAGAAAAATCTGCCCCATAAAAGGCAAACTTCTCACCCTTCTTCCTTTTTAACATACATAAATTGCAACACCCATTATCGATTGAGAAGTTTTGCTGATAGCTAACCTTTATCTTTTGAGATGCACTTGATACACCATTTCTTCTTATTTCATTCTTATTAGAACTAAAAATCCCCTGGACAATCTTCCTTCCCAATCTGTGCCTAGAGGATTGGTATTTTGTAATCTCTTATCTTTTTCTTCTTCAACCTGAACAATACCAGTTACTTAGCCTTTCTTTGAAAGTTAGTTTTCATCCTCTCCATATCCCTTCCCAGATTTTCCTATTGCACCTACTTTGGAAAGCTCAGACAGTGCTGCAGGCACTAGGTAGAATGGCATGCATTTGGGCGATTACTCTACCAATTACCCCTCCATGCCATTCTTAGCACTTACCTAAGGAGTTAATCCCATGTTATTATTCACATGCTGGCTGCTATGGTGGGAAGATGTCTTGGTTATGTTAAAGGTGCTTGAATGACTATTTCTTATCTTACTACCTAGCTCATATTAGATACCAAGTCTCAGGATATTGCACTAGCTTTCTTGACAGAGCAGTTGGGTTGGAGCATATGCCATTTCAGCCGATGTCCCCAGTTAAAACCCTTGTCACATTACTAAATATTTTAGCAAATAAAACATTTTTTTAAACATGCGGCCAGATGTCCAAGTTGACATAGTGCTTAAGGCATTTGACTGATAAAAAGCCAGGGCTCTAGGTAAACGGGGATTTAAAAACATGTCCTGAGGCAAGTGTGTGATATTAAAAACATCCTGGGCTCTTTTGTCTGGCGATTTGCATAAGTTGAGGTTTTAAAGAGAGTGTCCATCTGTCAGTGAGCACTCTCCCAATACAACAAAGCATTGATAAATATTTGGAGCCGCTGTCCCCCTTTCAGCAGGCACCAGCGATGGAACATAATGGTTTCAGCTGGGATCTCCATGCTTTGTGCCATAAAAGGAGCTGAGAAGTCGCTTGGAAGCCATGTTTAATATTTATGAGTACTGCTGCTCTGCAGTCACAGGGCTTGGGGCCCAAGCTGAAAGTGATTTTGTAGAAAGTAACAGGCAGCTACAGAGGAAACTAACTCTGTGGTGTGTGTCTATATGTATGCGTTTATACTTTTTTCCCCCCTTGGCAAGTCTAATTGTGCTCCTGGAGAAATACCCATTAAATATCTACTACCAAGAGAAATGCACTAAGGGATCATGTACAAGATAGAGTGAGTCCTTTTCTAGACAGAAAGAAAGGAGCTGTTGTCTTGGTCTCTTGGAGCATGTGTTCCCATAATCCTTTAAGAGAGAGCCTTCTCTAAATAGAGCCCAACTTTCTGTGATGTTTGAGGAAAGACCAGATTTATCCTCATGCAAAGTGAGATCACCATGCAAACACAAAGACTAGCCATATGTAGGTTAGAATCCATTTCCTCATGTCTCTCCATATCGCTGTTCGGGAATTAGAAGCATGGGCTATGTTTTCACTGTACTGTGAAAAGATTCAATAAGAAATGGTATTTTTTGTAAACACTATTTTCAAATAATGGGGGTGGGGTGGGGAAGAGAGAATAATGCTGCTGGCTTGATTAGTGAAAAATTTTAACGATAGATTGTGAAAAGAAATTAAAATTGATACAAATTAATATTCCTTAAACTCAGATCTGACCCTGCTAGTCCCCTACTCAAAAATTTTCAGCGGTTCCTTACTGCCTCTAGGATAAAATACAAAATTCTTCAGACTGACATTTAAAGTTCTCAACAATCTGGCTTTCCTTTATCTTTCAGGACTGGTTTCTTGTCATTGTCCTTCTTTCAATCTATGTGCCAGTCAGAATGACCCATTAATTTTTCTCTGATCTCAGTTTGCATCTGTTGTCTCTGTGCCTTGGCATTGCCTCTTCCCCATCCCATTTCTGAAATGCACTCCTTCTTCATCTTTGCTGCTTAGAATCTGTAGCCTTCTTCAAGGCTCAACTTGGGCGCCATCTTCTACTTTCTACATACCCTTATTTGTTATTGCTCCTTCTTTACTGAAGTTACTTTATCTTTATTTTTCTATGTTTACATCTTGTAACCTCGTAGTAGAATGTAAGCTCCGTGAGGGCAAAAGCAATTGGATTTTTGGCCCTTGCGTTTTTGAGGCTTAGCACACTGCCTTTCACATAGTAGGGGCTTAATAAATAGTGGTTAAATTGAATGAAGGACACTAAACCAAACCAACTACTAAGAGTATTTCTAAGTAGAGGCCCTATAGGAAGGACCTGCTTTAATGAATAGGTATGGCAATTATAATTTGATGGCAAATCCAATCCATTTGCATGAACAGTGGTACTCAGGACTTTAAAGTAGGGTGACCATTCCTCCTGAAGCCTTATTTGCACTCCTAGTTTGGTGAGCAAACCTGTTAACCATAGGTAATGCAATGAATAATGATCGCTCTGGTTGGCTTTTAAATAGACAAAACCAAATCTTATGCAATAGATGTATGCTAGAATAATTATGTTGAGTTTTTGTAAATCCAATCTTACCTTAGATGGCTGTTTCAAGGAACCTGAACATGACTCTTTAAATAAAGTCAATAGCCATTTCTCATTTATCTATTCTCTGTAAGCTTGGGTTTTCATGGCCAGACAGACCCTGTCTAACATTCTTGATTGGTTCTTGGAAAATAAATGAGGTAAATAACCTTGCAGGGCCATTTATATCCTCAGGAATAAATGGAAGGAATTTAAGAATAACTTAGTCTAATCCTCTCATTTTACAGAGAAGGAATATAAAGTTAGAGGAAGTAACAGACCACGTGGTAATTTGGGGAGTTAGGTAAATGATGTTATGGGGTTTTTGTTGTTGCTTGTAACTTTATTCCCCTATAATGTCACATTGTTTATAAATGTGTCAAAGATGTTGTTAGGAAGTCATAACCCAAAGTTATTGGCTTAACTTTTTCTGGGGTACATCTGTATTGTGTTTGTTGAAAATGGAGCTCAATTAAGCTGTGTTGTTATCCGTCCTTCATTTTTGAAGAGAACCAATGACATCACAATGTTGGGTTCAGGGTACAGTGTGTTTGGCTGCGGCTGATCAGTCCAGTATGAGTTTAGAAGGCTCTACTGAAGATCAGGCACAAGGAGTCCATTAAAACATTTGGGATGGAGATGTCTGGATTTGCCCAGTATATGTTTCTTTTGTGCTGCTGCAATTTTATTTTGCTCTGACATGGATATGTTGTACTTGGTAGTCTTGTGCCAGCATCTCCCATGTTTCACAATTGGTACTAAAGTTCTTCAGAAAGACCTTGAGAGTGTCCTTGTGCCAATAAGATGCTGGGAATATGGTCTGATGCAAAAGTATGATTTGATTTAAAATCTTAGACCTTGCTTCTTGACTTTTTTGGGGCTACATAAATTATCCGCCCAACTTACCTATTAGCTTCTCCAGCGAATATGCTGAGTCAGCACTAGGAAATGAAGGAGAAACAGCATCCAACTTAGCATTGAGGGAGCTTTTTATATTTTAAATTTATTTTTAGTTTTCAACATTCATTTCCACAAGATTTTGAGTTACAAATTTTCTCCCCGTCTCTACCTTTCTCCCACCCCAAGATGGCATGTATTCTGATTGCCCCTTTCTCCAGTCTGCTCTCCCTTCTATCACCCCACTCCACCCCGCCAACCCTTTTCCCCTTACTTTCTTGTAGGACAAGATAGATTTCTATAACCCATTGCCTGTATATCTTATTTCGCAGTTGCATGTAAAAACATTTTTTTAACATTTGTTTGTAGAACTCTGAGTTCCAGATTCTCTCCCTTCTTCCCTCCCCACCCACCCTCCTTGAGAAGGCAAGCAATTCAATATAGGTTATACATGTATCATTATGCAAAACACTTCCATAATAGTCATGTTGTGAAAAACTATATTTCCCTCTATCCTATCCTGTCTCCCTTTATTCAATTTTCTCCTTTGACCCTATCCCTTTTCAAAAGTGTTTGCTTTTGACTATCCCCCCCTCTCCCAATCTGACCTCTCTTCTATCATCCTCCCTCTCTTATCCCTTTCCCCCCTACTTTCTTACAGGGTAAGATACCCAATTGAGTGTTCCCTCCTTAAGCTGAATCTGACGAGAGCAGGGTTTACTCAATCCCTTTCACCTATCCCCTCTTCCCTTCCATTATAACAGGTTTTTTTTGCCACTTTTATGTGGGATAATTTACCTCATTCTATCTCTCTCTTTCTCCTTCTCCCAATATATTCCTCTCTCACTCCTTAATTTTATTTTTTTAGATATCATCCCTTCATATTCAACTCAGAGGGTGCTTCTTTTAAGGATGTCTGAAGATTATCAGGGAAGGCTAAGGGGTTGAACTATAGCTTTTTCAGAAGATGGGTAATGGGACCCTAGAAGAGGGCTGCTAAGTAGCTTGTTGTCTACATTGAGTCAGAATAGGACAGCAGAAGGTAATAAAGTAATGTGGTTATAGAATTTTCCTTTAAGGAAAATATTAAGACAGCCATTTTAGTGCTTACTCCTTCTTCCAAACTAAATATTCATACCAGATGAGAAATAAGCCCCTGTTCTGCCCTATGAGCCTAATTTGCTGGCTTAGGTACCCTCAAAATCCCTAAATTGGCTGACCCAGTTGAAACCTTTCAAGGTGGGAAAGAGTAAGAAAGCAAATTCTCATGATCCAGGTGGGCTACTCTTCCTCTTTTTTGCCAAAGGCCTCTTCACCATGGTGCTTAGGAGGAACTCCAGAGTTCTTCCCTTATCTCCACCAACCAACAAGCCACAGCAACCATGGTGATAGAAATAGTAATAACTACACATTCACTTATTTCTTATCAGCAAATTTGTGAGGCAGGTAGAATTAAATAATATCATTCCCATTTTATACATGAGGAAACTGAAGCTCACATAGGGAAATTGACTCATTTAAGGTCACATGGCTACTAAGTAGCACAATATGGACTTGAATCTAGGTCTTCTGACTCTAAATCCAACCTTTTTCCCATGACTCTGTGCTACCCTATGCTTCCCTTGGGGAATATACCCTGTAACTCAGACCTATACAACTTGGCAGTAGGTAGGGGCCAAAATTAAAATAGGTTAAACTTCCTCAGGCCACAGATAGGATTTTAGTGACTCACTTTCCAAGTGAAGGTAACTAGAGACAGACTGATGATGGTTGGTTGTCATGGATCATATGAGAAACAGGAGAGAGCACACAGCTGTGGTCTGCCTAAAATCCTTTGGCAGGATGCTTGTGGTCTGTGGGCCTTATGTGGTGCAGGCCTGCTGTAACTGAACTGACTTCAGGCCTTGTGACTCATTGCCCAAATATCCTCTGAGGGTGAAGGGATCTGATTCCCATCATTTTCTTGATCCTTTTCCCTCTGATCCCTAAAAGGCAGCCGTTGATGCTGGATCCCCAACCAGCAACTTTAGAGTTTTCCAACAGTCTATTTGCTTTGTTTCAGAACAATGGGAGCTTTAAAAAAAATCCTGCAGGCAAATTTTATTATTGCAGCTTTTATATGGGACATGAAATGGGTACTAGTTTAATACAAAGTCATTACTGCAGTTAAACCCATTAAGTTAATTAATATGGACATTTATTACTACCAATAAAAGATAATATCAGGGGATTTATAGAATCAATATATCTGTGTATTTCTGAAGTCTCAGTGAAGACGAGAGTTTTACAAAGAAAAGAATATGTAATATTGGTACCTACTTGCCCTATAGGGGCAGGTTAGGGCAAGCAAAGGGTCTCCACTAGTCAAAAAGCTGAACTATTCACCTGAATAATTAAAAAAAAAGATTTCCAAAGTCTTTATGGAACTTGTGTGTCAAATTGTCACAGGTAGATTTATAACCCAGTGCCCAGAAATGGAACACATCAGCCCAGGGTTCATTACTCTCTCAGTTGAAGTATCAGGACATGGATGGGATAGGTGGCTGATTATGAGGTTTGATGTGAAGAATACGAAAACTCTCAAAGCCTTAAAATTATCCTTTCTACCACCCCAGCTTGCCTTGTGCTGTCAACATCCTGTAACCCCAGATACAGAAATGCCAGAGAGAATGGGGGAAAGGATTAAAAAATAAGATCAAGGAAGTAGAAGTTGGAGACCTTTTGACAGTCATTTTTGCTCAGCATTTTAGTGTGTTCTGTGTCCAAGACCATAGGGAGCCCAATGTATAAGATTTTCCCAAGGAAACATAGATACCCAGAGGTAACTAGATTCAGTCTCACCTGACTCTTCTGTTTGTTAGGAGACAGGTGACCTGTCAAAACATTTGATATAAAGACCAAGTTAGGAACACCAGCCCAAAGGCCTGAGCTGTCTTTATCCTTATACGTTTCCTATAGTCAGCCTAGTGCCCTATTTATGGTTGTGAATTGCCTTCACATTCCCACAGTTCAACTTTTCTGCCTCCCTGATTATTGTAAAACAGGGCCCCAAATAATCCAACCATTGGAGCCCCTCTTTTGTGTTAAGACATTGTCCCTAAAGGCTGCTGTTAAAATGTACCTATGTTTCTTAGTAAGAAGCAACGCGTTGAGTCAATGGTTTAGTCACATAATTAGCTATCTGTCATTACGTAAATTAAAAAGTGGGTCTCAGAGTCTGTAACACCATTTCTATATTTTTGTATTTTTATCTTCTCTTACATTTTTAGAAATCAGAAGTTCCTCTTTTAAAGATTTTGACCTTTTCTTTGGCTTACCAAAGAAAAGCGATGCATTTTTTTTCATCCTTTGGCCCAGATAAAGAGGTAGCTCAATGAATTCCTCAAACCCGGGGGTATGAAACTATGGGGAATTGGTCAACAATGAGCAACTATTTATTAATGCTTTGTGTCAGGTATCAAGCTAAGAATTAGCAATACAAATACAATATAATCCCTACTTTCAATGGGCCTAATTCTAATGGAGGAGGCAATATACATACATACATACATATGTGTGTGTATACATATATGTATATATATATATATATATGAATTCACAATAAATATAAAGAGAATAAATCCAAAATAGTTAAGTAAAAGGTTGTTTGGGAGGGAAGGCAGTAGCAATTTGAAGAATCAGGAAAAAGCTTCATACAGATGATGATGATGATGATGCTTGAACTGTGTCTTGAAGGAAGAGAAGGATTCTGAATCTCAGGTGAGGAGTATACATTCCTAGCATGTAGGACAGCCAGCCCAAAGACAAAGGAATGAGAGATGAAATGTCATATGTAAGTCAGTGAGAGAAGGCCAGTTTGTTGGATTAAAGATCATAGGAGGAGGAGTAATGTACAATGAATGTAGAAAGATAGGTTAAGATCAGGTTGTAAAAGGCTTTAACAGCTAAACTGTAGAGTTTATATTTTACCCTAGATGCAATAGGAAGCCACTGGAATTTACTGAGTTGGAGAATGGCATGATCAGATATGTGCTTAAAGAAAATCCTGTTAGCAGCAGTGTGGTGAATTGATTGGAGTGGGGAAGAGGCTTGAGGTAGGGAGACAAATTTGGAGGGCATTGCAACAGTGTAGGTAAGAGGTGATGGATGACAGGCTGAACTAATGTGGTAGCTACGTGAGTAGAGAAGATTAGATATTAAAGATATTATAGATACAGAAATGACAATATTTAATGACTGATTGGATAGGTGGGATGAGGGAGAGTCAAGGATAATTATGGGTCTATGAACCTGGGAGACTGAAAGATGGTGGCGCCATTGACAGAAATAGGCAAGTTTGGAAGAAAGATACTTTTTTGGGGGAAGGATAATGATACATTTTTGGCATATTGAATTTGAAATGTCTCTAGGATGCCAATTCAAAATGTGCAATAAACAAGTAATGGTGGACTGAAGCTCAGGGGAAAAGTAGGGCTGGATTTGTAAAACATTGGCATAGAGATGATAATTAAATTCATGGGAGCTGATGAGTCTAAGAGTAACAGAGGGAGAGAGAGAAAGAGAGAGAGAGAGAGAGAGAGAGAGAGAGAGAGAGAGAGAGAGAGAGAGAGAACAGAGACAGAGAGAGACAGAGAGAGATAGAGACAGAGACAGACAGGGAGACAGAGACAGAGAGGAGAGAGTGAGAGGAGTTAATGGTTTAGTCAAGTAATTAGCTATCATTACATAAATAAAAAGTGAGATTCAGAATCTTTAAGAGTATTTCCATATTTTTGTATTTTTGTTTTCTATTTTTTTTAAAAATCAAAAGTTCCTCTTTTAAAGACTCTAGCCTTTTTCTTGGCTTACCAAAGAGTCCTTATAATGCAGAAGATGGTTTTAGAGAAAGCTGAAAAGACTTGTGTGAACTAATGCAAAGTAAAGTGAATAAAACCAGAACAATATATACAAAGACAACCATATTAAGTGAAGTAAAGCCAACTTTGAAAGACTTAGGAACTTTGATCATTGAATGACCTACCAGGGTTCCAGAAGACTTATAATTAAAATACTACCTATCTCTTAATAGAAAGGTAAACCACCCAGTGCTGAATAAAACATTTCTTTCTTTTTTCTTTTGGACAAGTTCGATGCAGAAATTTGTTTTGCTTGATATTACATGTTTTGCAGCAGGGTTTTTATTTTTCTTTCTCTTTCAATTGGAAGTGGGAAGGAGAGAAGGCAGATTTTTGCTGATTGAAAAAAAATTAATTAAAAATTCAAAGCAAAAGAAAACAACAACAAAAAACTAAAGTGATATTTCTAAAGCACAAAGTCTGACCACATCATTCCCTTGTTCAATAAACTCCAATGGCTCTCTCTTGCTTCTAGGATCAAATACCACTGTTAGTTGCTTAAAGCCCTTTACAATGTAACTACCTATCCAGGCTTATTCTATATTAATCCCTCTCCCTTTTCATACATTCTATATTCTAGTATCTATTTTATGGTTCATCTAAACAAAATGGGTTGTTCTTGCTCTTCCTGGGATACCACATTCCATCTCTTCCCTATAGGTCATTTGCACAATACACTCCCTTCTCACCTCTAACTCTTAGAATCTCTAGCTTCCTTCAGTGCTCAACTCAAATGCCAGATCCAACACGAGGCCTTTCATTATCCTCCCAATCACTAGTGCTTCTCCCTCCCTCTTAAATTACTTAAAATTTTTCATATTTACTTAGCCAGTATGTATACACGAACATTTTATCTCCCTCTATAAAGTAAAAGCTTCTCCATCAATCAGTCAATAAACATTTATTAAGCAACTACTATGTGCCAGGCACTGTGCTAAGTGGTGGGGATATAAATACAAAAAAGAAACACAGCTCCCTCCCTTCAAGAAGCTTACAATTGAATGGAGGGGGAGGGAAAGCAAAAAAAAAACAAAAGGAAACTGAAAAAGAGAGTGGGTGTGGGTGGGGAAGGTACTTTGGGGCATGGTAGAAGAGTCAGAGAAGTCCTAAAGTAGTGTAGCCAGGCAAGAAATCAGGTGTTCTGAGCTAAGCTCCCTCTTTAAATGGAAATTTTGAAGTTCATGACTCTACCTTCCAATCAGGACAGAGGGTGGTGAAGAGGTAGAGTATCAAGGTTGATGGGATCTTGAAGGATGAAATTTTCCCAATAAAGATCTTCCTGGGGGAGTTTTCTTGAGAAATTCTGTTTTTGTCTTGGTATCTCTAGTACTTAGATCAGTGTGGCACCCAGTAGATGCTTAATAAATGCTTGCTGATTGATAGGCAGTGAACTAGATTACTTTTGGGAAATTGACTAGCCATTTCAATTATCCTGGGCTTCTCCCTGAAATAAAAGTGCATTTGTATTTGAGGTATTTGTGTTGGTATGATTCATATTTTGTTTTGCTTCTGAGCCTATATGGAGAGTCAGTGATGATGAAGATATGAAGTCAGTTCCACTTGGTTTCAGCTGTATCTGCTCAGATTACACTAGTTCCCATCCCTAGGCAAGGATGCTGGGTCATCCATGGGTCAGGAGGACTTCTCTGTCACTTGGCTCCCTCTTGGAGTCAGAGAGCACTGACTAAAGACAAAGGATTTACTTTACCTATCACTATTTCATACAATTGTTTTGGTACTGTGACTAATGTGGAAATGTTTTATATGAAAGCACATGCATACCCTGTATCAAATTGCCTGTCATTTTTGTAAGAAAGGAGGGGAAGGAGGGAGAAAAATTTGGAACTCAAAATCTTGTAAAAATGAATGCTAAAAGTTGTCTTGACATGTAATCGGGAAAAACACTAAACTACTAAAAAAATTGTTTTAAAGAACAATAATGTACATGAGAGATATTGTAAACTCTATAGAGAAGGGATATTATAGAGATATGAGGTATAATAGATAAAGAAGCATGTTAAGAAATGGTTTTATTTTATAAATATTTTTGGGGGATGGGAATGGGGAATGGGAGATGATTAATTTGAAGGAAGATAAGTGAACTAGATCTCCCCAGGGATCATTATCTGACCAATGGCCATTATCCCTGCATTCTTATAGTCTATAGATGACATTTCTGAGAATTTTGCACTTTGCTAAAAGCATAAACCGAATCTCTGGGGAGAGAGTGGGATGGTAAAGGGTGTGCTTGTGTGTATTATATGAGAATGTGTTTCTGCAAGTATATACAGAGTATCCCAAAAGTCTTAATGTAGTTTTAAGTTATTAAAGCTTGATTCAGCAGTACACACATACACACACATACATACACATATACACATATGTACATGTGTATGTATGAGGCTATGTATATATGTTTGTGTGCACACATTGAAATGTATATGTATGTAGAAGAATGAATGTACGCATGTGTATATGAGTATGCATATGTGTGTATATATATATATACATATATACATATGTGTGTTTGTATATATTTTTATTTCTGCCATACTTAGCAACGGAGTAATGCAGTATGTACTGGTGGCTGATATCCTCATAGTCTTTGATATTAGGTCCATTATAGCAGTCTCTCCTTCTTCTTCTCAGATAAAAATGACTGACTCCATCCTTTTCAAAAGCCTAACCCTAAATTAGTCCCATTTATTCATCAATCTAACTCAAATGAAAAAAAAATCACCCACTGAATGTCTACTATGACCTTGGTGGGGTCATGGTGAAAGGCTACAAGGGCATATTCATCTCTTCCCTTATGTCTCTCCTGGTTTTGTAGGGGGATGAGATGGGGACACAGAGGAGACAGAGTAGGATAATTGAAAGAACACTTAGAAAGGAGTCAGGAGACCTGGCTTTTTTCTAGTGTCCATTTGTAGTAGCAATCTGCTAGTAGCTACTGTGGCTGTGTAAGACCGACGGCAACTAGCACACAGAAGGCCACTAACACAGGTTCTTTTGATCTGCTTTACTAAGGAAAGTAACTTTTAAAGGTTAATAATCTTACTTCAATCAAACATACATACACACACACACACACACACACACACATATATATATATGTGTGTGTGTGTGTGTGTGTGTGTGTATGTATACTCACTTAGTTCAGGAGGAAAAGCCAGCAACCTGAGCTTCAGAGCAAATACAAATCAACATCTGGGTTAGCAAAGCCGGGGCAGTTACAACGGCTTGCCCAATCACTCGCCACTCTTCCAGTGAGTGGGAGCCCCAAACAAAGCATCTGGGTTTCTTTAAAGGTGGGGAGCTCTTAACAACAGCTTCCCAGAGTCTCCACATCAACACTCCTCCAGTGAGTGAGAGCCCCAGACAAAATGCTAACCTTTGAGTTTTGGTACTCTGTTCAGGGCCTGAAGGATTCACACCTAATCAGCAAAAGGTTGTGAACTTGGGGCTTAGTACCTAGTTAGCAAAAGGGTGTGGGCCTGGGACTTTGTACCTAGTAAGGCTTAATCAAAGGCATTTGATTACTTTAGCATTTCTAAAAGAGAAAACAGTAAAAAAAAAGTCCCACCTTAATTACTAATACATAGTTCTGCCATTAACTAGGTTTGTGATCTTGGGTAAATTGCTGTTTATCCATAGGCCTTATTTTACTGATCCCATAAAATGAGGGGATTAGATTAGATAATCTGGCTTCAAAATTCTGTTTTATAGAGATAGGGACTGGATTTGTGATTTCATTGGTATAGGGAACTATGCCCAAGGTGAGAAAACTTTCTGTATTAATTCAGGTTGTCACTGAGTTGTTTAGAAGACTGAGAGATGACTTGATTTTCCAGAGTCACACTGCCAGCCAGTATAAATTGAATGTGGAACTCCAGTCCAGACCTTCTTAGCTTTGAGCTAGGCTGTCTATCTACTATGCTACTCTGTTTCCCATATAACTATAATATAAGGTAAAAACTAAACACCCCAAAGATATTTAACCACAATGTTTAGTGTTTAGGGATGAATTACTCACATTTAGGCAGGATCTCATTCTCAACATCAGGTCAATATCCCATCTTTTTGGCAGGCTCAGGCCTTCATTCTCCAGTGTTCACCTGAGGTGATGATTTAAATGACTCCATTGGGACTAGTGAAATAAATGTACTTGTCTATTGAGTCTGTCCATTGGACCCAGCCAGGGAATATCAGTGAGGATATTCATTAGCAGGGAAAAATTGTGGGCTGATGGAGAAAGAAGATGCTTTACCTGTGACTCCAGTCTAGTTGAAAAACCAAACCAAACCAAACCCTTCAAAGCGATGTTTTTATTTTTTAAAGTTTTGTCTTTATGATATATTTTATTTTCACATCCTTCACTTCTGAATTTGTTCTCCTATGTAATGAACTATCCCTTGTGTTGTTGTGATTGAATTGTTTTAGTTGTGTCTGACTCTTTGTGATTCCATTTGGGGTATTTTTTGCAAAGACACTAGAGAGATTTGCCATTTCCATTTCCTTCTCCATCTCATGTTACAGGACAGGAAACTAAGGCAAACAGGTTTAAGTGACTTGCCTAAGGTCACATAACCAGTTAGTGTCTAAAGCCAGATTTGAACTCAGGAAGATGAGTCTTCCTCATTCCAGGCCCAGCACTCTACTCATTATGCCACCTTAGCTGCCCGCTATTCCTTGTGACAAAGAGAAAAAAAAGAAAGGGGGGGGGGGAGAAACAAAATCAATCAACACATCAGATATGCTTGATGTTATATGCAATCAATCAATCAACATCTCTTAAGCACCTACTATGTGCCAGGCACAGTGTTAAGCACTGGGAATACAAAAAGAGGCAAAAGACAGTTCCTGTCCCCACCTTTCCAAAGACCTTCAAAGGCATTTTATCTATCCCCTGGGACTGCTTCCTCTAAGAGCCTGCATCTGCCTCTTCTATCCTTATATGCCCAGTTCCTTCTCTTTCACCCAGCTCTGTGTTTGTGCTGGGAGGTTTCAGCTCTGATTGGCAAGAACTTTGCATTCCATTGCCTGTCTCACACTGTCCTCGGTGGGGGTGCCTGTCACCCCATTCTGACTGACTGAAGGGCTGCCAGCTACCCCACACTGCAGCCTGTCGAGCGCAGCTGAGCTGGGTGTTTGTGTTAGCTGCCTGTTTTTAAATTACCTGAAGCATTTGTCATCGTTAGCAACTATAGCCAGGCGCTACTCTCCTGTGTCTGCTGCAGTTGGAGGCCTGCTTATGCCAATCCCTTTCTTTCTATAAATTACTTCTTAAAAACACTTTTTGCTTGGAGAAAAAGTATGACTTTGGCAATTGTGTCTGCCAGAAAGAGACTGTATTTTTAATGTTATGGCTCTGGGAGTCATGGGTGCTCCTGGCTAGGTAAGATGGTCTCCACAACCCGTGTTTGAGCAAGTAATTCTTTGTAGAGTGACAGTCCATGTGCTGAGATACCCATGGCAATTCCCTGGGGAGGTGACCAGTGGAATCTTTCTACTTTTACCTTGTTCTCTGTTTCTAATAGATCTGGGATGTTTTAGTTACAATTTCTCGACATATAATATCCAGCTTTTTTTTGCTTCGTGCTTTTCAGGGAATCTGATGATTCTTTGATGATCTTTTCTTTAGGTCAGTGGTTTTTTATAGTATGTGTCTTACATTGTCATCTGGTTCTTTTATCTTTTGATTTTGTCATTAATATTTCTTGTCTCATAGAGTCATGCCTTTCCATTTTTCTCGTTCTAATATTCAGAGAGTCTAATATTTGGGTAAGGTTTACCACCTTCCATTTTAAGCCATTAATTCTCTTTCCCATTTTCTCTTCATTAGTTCTGATTTCACTTAACATTTCATTAAACAAACAAACAAACCTCATGTTTAATTTCTTGAAGTTTTCTTTTAATCCTTGGTGCTGGTTATTCTTTTGCTCTGAGGCTTAATTTGAAGTTACTCTTTTATTTTGGGTTTATCTATTGGGTTT
This sequence comes from Trichosurus vulpecula, assembly GCF_011100635.1. NCBI lineage: Eukaryota > Metazoa > Chordata > Mammalia > Diprotodontia > Phalangeridae > Trichosurus > Trichosurus vulpecula. Next base: position 181,146,231 of record NC_050575.1, on the reverse strand, counting down.
CTCTCAATCCTAGGTGGCACAGTAGATACAAAACTAGACCTGGAATCAGGAATACCTGCATCTAAGTCCTACCTTAGAAATTTACTTACTAGTTGTGTGACCATTGGTAAGTCACATAGCCTCTCCCTGCCTCAGTTTCTTCATCTACAAAATGGGGATAATAATAATCTCTACCTCACAGGGTTGCTCTGAAGATCAAATAAATAACATGTACAAAGCCTTTTGCAAATTGTTAATACGTCATATTTCTGCATTTTGGGGGCATTTTTTTCTTCTGCTTACTCACATCTCCATCCTCAACCTGAGACTTTGTGCTTGGGTTGGACTTTGTTCCCTCCCATACTCTTGGATGGTGTGGGTAACCTTTGCTTGGACCTTGATAAGGTGGCTAAGACTAGGTCCCACCCTCTACAGGAAGGACTGGATTTGACCTCAGTGTCCTGATGACTTGACTTAGTCTCCTTTACTTTCTCTTCCTCCTTACAAAGTCCTGAAGGTACAGTTGACTTCATTACTTGATTCTGGGAGGCCTCCTGCAGGATCCCAGGCACGTTGCTTCCCAGGTGTTGTCCTGCCTCTTTCTCCTGAAGTTGTTCCTACTGTGATTTAACTATGGGCTATCAGGCCTCTGGGCACTGATTTGGCCCTATCTCTAGCTGTGGTTTAGGCCTGGGATCCAGATTGGGCACGGCTACCTGCATGCTGGTCTGCCCTTATTTGCTGTGTTTTAGAATGCTATGATGGTTTTGTGTTAGATTGGCCCTATCTCCTGTTGGAGACAGCTTAGGAACTGACTGCCTAGCTACTGCTCTGCTGTGCCCCTCAAATGGGCACTGGCCTGGCCCTGTCTCTTGCTATCAATGAGGAAGGCTTGCCTGGCACTGAGCTTCTGGGCCATCGGTCTGTTTCTCTCTTTTGCTACGGGTTTGGGATGTTTGCACACTGTTCCTTCTACCTCCTTGGTGTTTCTTGGCTCAGAACCACCACAGGTTCTCAATAGTCTTTTTGTATGGCCCTGGACTAGATAGAGGAGCTCACATCTGTTTCTCGTTGGTTTTCTTTATTATTGTTCCTTCTGGTGCATTTTTAGAGGTTCACTGAGTGCTTAGGATGTGTGCGAGTTACTTTAGTTTTTAAAATTCCACCGTAAAATATGACCCTTATTTTATTATTGAGACCAACAACTTTTTAATGAGCTTTTTTGGATTCCTTAAAAAACAACAAAAAACCTTAAGTACATATGTAGACAAAATCAGGGATGAGCACCAGACCAAGGTAGTAAGAAGTTTACTAGACTGCAAACTCCTTGAAGGCAGAGACCAGGTTTATTCATTTAATATGTGAATTGTATTGTATTCTACTAATGGCTTTATTATTTCCCTTCTTGGTCCCTTCAACAACCCTTTGAGGTAGATAGTATAATATTATTTTCACTTTATTGATGAGGAAATGAACTCAGAGAGGCTAAGTGACTTGTGCCAGTAAATGGTAGACCCAGAACTGAATTTAGTCTTGAGTTTGAATTTGGTTTACTGACTTGATACCTAGTGCTTTTCTCCAGGGCATTTGATGTCCCTGCATACTATTTCTTTTCTCTCTCTCTCTCTCTCTCTCTCTCTCTCTCTCTCTCTCAGGCAGTCAGGTTTAAGTGACTTTCCCAGGATCACACAGTGTCTGACATCAGATTTGAACTCAGATCATCTTGACTCCAGGACTGGTGCTCTATTCACAGTGCCACTTCTTCTCCCCACTCCCACTCCACACCCTGCTTGCTATTTCTTGTACACCATGTCCTATATCCTGAATCTGCACCTTTACATAGGCTATGTTCTTGGTGCTTGGAATGTCCTCCTTTCTTACTTTCATCTTAGAATTCCTAGCTCCCTTTGAGATTCAACTCAAGTGTACTTCCTCTATGAAGCCTTTTCTAATTTCACTGCAGTTATTAAGGCTCCTTCTCTACATTGCCTCTCCAACCTCATAAGTTACTGTATATATTTGGTGCTTGTTCATCTGTGGATGTGTCCCAGCAGAATACAGGATTCTGAAGTGGCAGTGAGGTGGTGCAGTAGATAGAGTGCTGGACCTGGAGTCAGGAAGATTTGAGTGCAAATCCAGCCTCAAAGACTTATCAGCTGGGTGATCCTAGGGAAATCACTTAACTCTTGCCTGCTTCAGTTTCCTCACTTGTAAGATGGGAATAATAATAACACCCATCTCTCAGGGTCATCGTGAGGATCAAATGAGATAATATTTGTAAAGCACTTCGCACTTGAAGCACTATATAAATGTTTACTATCATCTGGACAGCAGGGATGGTTTTGCTTTTTGTCTTTGTATCCCCGGCATCTATCAGAGTGCCTTGCAGATGATAGATGTTTAATAAATGCTTGTTGAACTGAACTGAAGGCATGGAATATGTAGGTGCTCAGTAGATATTTGTTGAATGAATGAATGTCTTAGAACATGATCCCTGTTGATCCTTTGGAGCCTTCACTTTATTAACTGCATCTCTTGCCAGTCTCTCTCCTTATTTTCAATAAGGGAGCAAATGGTTGGACTCCACACTGCTATGTGAAGGAGAACATATTCCAGGTCAATAAACCGGTCATAAAAACATCACTTATTTCATGTACTGAAGTCATAAGACAATTGGCTCTGAGTCCTGTGCTATGGTAACAATTCTTCAGTACCTTCTCTAAACATGTAGAAATGATTCTTGTCATTCACTTCCTCAGTCTCAATATTTTCATCTTTAAATGTGGGGTTGGACTATATAATAGCTCACATATCTTCCACCTCCAGATCTGTATTCCTATAATCCTGTGTCTTATTGCTGGTAAAAACTCAGAAGAGAATGAATGAATAGCTGCAAGAATGAAATAAAGGCATTTATTAAGTTCTTCCTATCAGGTACCATATTAAGTGCTGGGAATATATAATTGTAAAATCGAATAGGCAAGATAATCCCTCCCCTAAATGAGCTTCCATTCCAATATAGGAACATAACACATCATAGGGGGAGTGGTGTGGGCAGAGAGGAATGTCTTAGTCTGGGAAGTCACAGGGATGGTGGGTGGAGCCATAAGGAAATTGATTGAAACATTCCTTCTAGGAATAATGGTGTTGATTTGTTATTTGATTATTGTTCCTGGAAGTGAAGTGGGGGAGCAGTGTGGTGAGTCTCTGTTGAAGCAATAATGGGGAAGTCTCATCCATTGGTAGTGCAGAGTAGTAAGTGGAGTCCTGGGCTGGAGGTGGGGTCTGGATCACAGAAACATGGAGAGTGGGTTGGTGAGAGATGTGCTGATTTCCACTTTTTTCTTTCCGGCATCATTTAGAAATTGAGAAGGTTATATTTCCATTGGTTCTCTGAAAATGGTGTTCCAGAAGAATTAGGTCTACTCATAAGAGGCCTGCCAAACCCCAATGGGTTGTCCTGGGAAAGGGTTCATTTGGCCTGAGAATCAAAGGTGATGTAATTTGAACTATTCTTTTGGTTAGCCAGTGGTAAATCATTCCAAGAGGTGTAGGATTGGTGTCATGCCTTGGCAGGAGTAACAAAGTGTAAGCCAATATGCAAAGTTTTGGTGGCTCCACAGCATTTGAATTGTTTGCTTTCTTTTTTTTTTAATTAATTTTTTTCAATTAACCGGCATTTATTTTCTTTCTCTCCAACCTTCTGCTCTCTACCACTGGGGGTAAAAACACAAAACCTTCATAAGAAATATGAGTAGTCAAGCAAAACAAATTCATACATTTGCCATGTCCAAAACTGTTATGTCTCATTCTGCATTTTGAGTCCAAAACCTTTCTGTTGAGAGGCGAGTAGTATGCACTAACATTGGGCCCTTGGAATCAAGGTTGCATCAACTAGAGTTCTTAAGTCTTCACAATATCATTGTTATTACACGAGTTGTTTTCCTGGTTCTGTTTACTTCACTCTGCATTAGTTCATACAAATCTTTCCAGGTTTCACTGAAACCGTCTCTTTCGTCATCTCTTATGACACAATAATATTGTATTATATTCACATACCATAATTTGTTCAGTCATTCCCCAATTGATGAGTGCTCTTCTAGTTTCCAGGTGTTTTATCACTACAAAATATCTATCTATGTATCTATCATCTATGTATCTATCATCTATGTATCTATCTACCTACCTATCATCTATCTATCTATCTATTTTGTGGGTATGGGTCGTTTTCCTCTTTCTTTGACATTTTTGTGATATAGTAGTAGTGTCTCTGGGTCAAAAGACATATACACAATTTACTAATTTTCTGGACATAATTCTTACTTTGTAGAATGGCTGGATTAATTCCCAGCTCTATCAGCAGTGCATTAATATCCCCCCTTTCCCATAGCTTCTCCAACATTTCTCATTTTCCTTTTTTGGTGAATTTTTCCAACTGGATGGATATGAAGGGGAACCTCAGAATTACTTTAATTTGCATTTCTCTAATTATTAGCAACTGGGAGCATCTTTTATGCTCCTCTATCTCCTTTCTTTGGTTATAAACTTTCCTTCTATTTATAGATCTGAAGGGAATTTTCCTCTTTGCTCTTCTTATTTGTTTATTATATGACCTTTTAATATTTAAGTCATATATCTATTTGAAGATTATCATACTATATGGTGTGAGGTATTGGCCTAAACCTAAACTTAATTTCTGCCAGACTGCTTTTTACTTTTTCCAGCAGTTTTTGTCAGATGGTGAGTTCCAGGTGGTATGGTAGATAGCATTCTATGTCTGGAGTTGGGAAGAACTGAGTTCAATTCTAGCCTCACGCACTTCTAGCTGTGTGACTCTGGGCAAATCACTTAACCCTGTTTGCTTCGATTTCCTCATCTGTAAAATGAGCGTGAGAAAGAAATGGCAAACCACTCCAGTATCTTTGCCAAGAAAACCCCAAATGAGGTCATAAAGAGTCAGACAGGATTGAAATGACTGAACAACAATGGCAAAAGGTCTTACCCCAGTAGAGAGGGTCTTCTGGTTTATTAAACACTAGCCTACTGGCTTTATTTGCTTCTCCATGTCATGTACCTAATCTGTTCTGCTGATCAGCCTCTCTATTTTTTAACTAATGCTAAATCATATTTATGGTTTTTGCTTTGGGGTATAGTTTGAAATCTGGCACTACTAGTCTCTCTTCCTTCCCATTTTTATTATTTCTCTTGAAATACTTGACCTTTGTTTCCTCCAGATTAATTTTGTTATTATTTTTTCTAGCTTTCTAAAGTAATCCCTTGGTAGTCTGATTGGCATGGCACTGAATAAATTAATTTAGGTATTACTGTAATTTTATTATATTGCCTCTGCTTACCAAGAGCCATTTTTGTTCCTGATATTATTTAGGTCTGTCTTTATTTCTGTAAAGAGTGCTTTTTAGTTGTATGAATACAACTATATAATGAATATAGTTCTTGTTTAGATCTCAGTAGGTAGATTTCCAAGTATTTTATATACTTATAGTAATTTTAAATGAATTTTTCTATCTCTTCTTGCTGGGTTTTGTCAATAATATATAGAAATACTGATAATTTATTTTATATTATTTAGCTTTCCCTAGAGAATGAGTCATGGAAAAGTAGAGACCAAAGCCTCTCTAATAAATTAGAATATTTGTAGATTTGCAAAAAGACTAATAACTCCTCAATAATACAAAATAATTTTAGTGAAAGACACTGATTCAGTTATGATGAATTTGAATTATAGAATATTCCTAAGGAAGCATGTTTTGTTACTTTTAATTAGACATGGAAACTCAGAGCAGGCCAACAAAATTCATTCATTCATTCAAACTGTGGCCTAGTAAATTAATTTTGGATCTGTGGTGTTAAGTAGATAATTATTTATAATTAATCGTTCAGCTATTTTTACTCAAGCAGATTCTATTAATGTGCTAAATAAGTTAGTTCTCCTAAGCACTTTAAACATTGTCTTCCACCCACTCCAAGCTTTGTTCAAAATATTTATTTGCCCCCTAAAGAAAAGGTTTGATTTCTTTCTAATTCTTGCTACTATTAGGTCACGGGAGGCAATACTGTACGATCTTTTTTTTCTGCTTAAGATTTTCCCTTTTCCTAATAGGACCATAGAATTGAAATGGACTTCAGAGGCAGTCTAGTACAGCTTCCATATTTTACAGATGGGGAAACTGAGGCCCAGGAAGGTTGATTTATGCAAGTTCATACAAGTAGTATCAGAGGTAGGATTTGAACCCAGGTCTTTTGACTCCACAGCCAATGGTTCCCTCAAACCCCTTCCCCTTACCCCTGTTGGCAATTGAAGGGCTCTTTTCTTTTCTGATGTGATGACTAGGGAACAGACACAAATGTACACAGGTCAGGTTTACATGGCCAAAGGGAAACATGTGTGAGCATATAGGAGCATTTCACGACACTGGAAACGAAATGGGAAATCTCGAATCATCTAGGCCCATTGGCTACTTTCAGAGTAAGTGAAAGGTATATGATTTTTCCATTAAAAATGGATCATTTAGACACATTTTAATTTAACCTTAAATAATCCAGATAGGCTTTCCTTAAAAGATCCTTACAGATCTCCTCATGCACCAGACAACTAGTGGCATCAATTTCACTTTCCTGTAGACTGCCCTCTTGCACAATTGATTCCACCATTTTGGCTGACTTGACCAGTAATTTTGAGCAAATGGCCACTTTATCTTGCTTGTTTTCATCACATGACTTGTTTGATTGAATTGACTTACTGATTCAGTCAAAGTGGTCTTTGGTGCACATGGAAATAGGTATAAGCTGGGGCATCAGAGAAGGGGCTGTTGTTGAGAAGTGAATTTATTTATTTATTTATCAGACCTAAGTTGATATTACACAAAAAGAAGACCTAGAAACACCTTTTTTTCTTTTGGAAAACTTCCTTCCCCACTGGAAGAAAGTTTAATAAAGAAATTTTTCTTTTCCTCAACAAGCCAGAAGTAAAAATGTGCTAGATCGATTAAGATGAAGTTGAGTATGGATAATTATCAAGTCCTGCACTTGGGCTCAAAAAATAAACTATACAAATGCAGGATAAGGATAAAAGTTATAAAAATAACAGTTCATGTGAAAAAGACCAGGAGGTTTAGTGGATACAAGTTTGGTAGTCAAAAAAAAAAAAAAGAACAAAAACAAACAAAAAACAAATTCAGTCCTGGGCTGTATTAGCAGAAGTTTATAGTATCCATAAAGAGGGAATCCCATCGACCTCTTCTTTGGTCAGGGCACATCTAGAGTATGGGATATGTAAGACAAAGGCAAGTGGCTCAGTTCAGGCCACAATGTTTTATAAATATTATTCACAAGTTCAGGATATCAATAAGAGAGTAGCCAAGAGGGTAAGGGGACTGGAGACCATGCTGTATGAGGAAGGACAGTTACAGGAACTGAAGATATTTAGCCTAGATGAGAGAAGACCTGATGGTGAAGGGGAGGGCGAGGATAGAATTGTTATCTTCAAGAAGTGTTTATTGGGTGTCTGACCTCAGGTCTATATGAAGTTAGCTTTGGGAAGGAGCTCAAACCTTGTCTTTGGGATACTTTCGGTTTAGAAAAGGCAACATATAAAAACAGAGGCCATTATATGTACAAGTCAAATAATTTAAAAATAAGAATGGAATGGTTGAACCTCCTACCAACACGAATTCACTAGTTTCAAAATTGAATTTTCATTTCCTAAAGCAACAGTGGAGAACTTGCAGCCTTGAGGCCACATGTGGCTTTCTAGGTCCTTGGGTGTGGCCTTTTGACTGAGTCCAAGTTTTAGAGAACAAATCCTTTTATCAAGGGGATTTGTTCTGTGAAGTTTGGCTTCAGTTAAAGGGCCACACTTGAGGGTCTAGAGGGCCACATGTGGCCTGGAGGCTGCAGTTTCCCCACCCCTGTTGGGAATCAGGCTAAAATACTCTTCTCCTGCCACATCTGCTATGCTCATTGTCTTCACTGAGCTCAGGCTCATTTGAAAAGCTCTCTCTACTTATGCACATCGGAATCAGCCTAAAGTCTTACCTGTCTTGTGAAGCTTTTTCTGACTACCTATCTTGTTGTCAGCTTTCCCTTCTCTGAACATTGATGGAATTTACAATCCACACCCCACATTTTCAGTATTTATCATATGCTGTCTTGTGTTGCTACCTAATTTGAGTGTGTGTGTGTGTGTGTGTGTGTGTGTGTGAGAGAGAGAGAGAGAGAGAGAGAGAGAAAGAGAGAGAGAGACAGAGAGAGAGACAGAGACAGAGAGAGACAGAGATAGAGAGATAAAGAGAGGGAGAGAGAGAAGGAAAGGAGAGGAGGGGAAGGAAGGGAAGAAGAGGGAGATGGGAGGAAGGGGAGAGAGGGAGAGGGAAGAAGGGAAAGAGAGGGAAGGAAAGAGAGAGAGAGAAAGAGAGGGAGGAAGAGGGAGGGAAGGAAAAGGAGGGAGAGGGGCAGAGGGGAGGGGAAGAGACAGAAGGTGGAGGAGGAGAGACAGAGACAGAGACAGAAAGTCAGAGAACGAAAATGGGAGAGAGGTATTTGTAGCTAAACTATGAGCTCATTAAAGGCAAATCCCACACTTCTCTTTTGTCCCCATAGTACACAGCAGTCAAGGCCTAGGGGCTTAAGATATGCTTGCTGGTTAACTGAGAGCTGTCCTTTTGAGGATGAAATCATTTCTCAACATCTTTCCAAGAATCTCCATGCTCAGCGGGCCTGAAGAAGGTTTGTCTATTCAGAGCAGACCACACACATGGAGATACTTCAGAAGTGATGCTGCTGATATTAATATCTCTTTGAATGTGGTTCTGAATTTAATAAGTATAATGTTGGAAGAAGCAGGTCAGGGTTTCGGATTAACACCAATCACTATAATGAGAACAGATGCTTCTACCCATCTGGAATGTAGGTTTAATATGTTAAGTTCATAGCTCAGTCCATGGAATGTAACCATCAGATGTTCCCTGGTCCCAATTTAATGACTGACTTAGGATTAAAATGGGGCCAAACTACAGGGCACCGATCTATATTAAATCTCTGCAAAATGAAAATTGCAAAGATTTACTTAGGGTCATTACACAAGAAAATTTAATCACAACCTCATCCATAATGTGACAGCGTTGTAGTCAAATCACTGTGCTGCCCTGTGAGCGATTACAAAGGCCTTCCTATTTAGGGAGAGAGCTTTCTGATTGTCATTGTTACCTAGGACCTATAAGGGGAGGGCCCAGGAGAAGGCAAAGTGTGATTGTAAACAGTACCTGGGTTCTTTGTTTGAAGGATACATCCCTAGAGAGAGCACCTGCCCAAACACACATACGCATAGGTCAGTGGTCAGCCATCTTTCTAAGGGGTGTGTGTGTGTGTGTGTGTGTGTGTCTGTGTGTGTGTCTGTGTGTGTCTGTGTCTGTGTGTGTGTGTGTGTCTGTGTGTGTGTGTGTCTGTGTGTGTGTCTGTGCATGTGGGCCAATTCATTTCAACAAATATTTATTAAGTGCATAGAACGTACAAGATTCTGTGTTGGTCACTAGGCACACGTGAAGATAATCTCCCCAAAACAACATAGCTTTTTTACTCTGGGATCTTCTAATCTAACACGGGCAATTAGACAAGTGCATAGATAGCCAGAGTACAAGCAAAGTATGAGAAGGAAAAGGGAGTGGTCCAGACAAAGTGCTTTTAGAAATTGAGGTGACATCACTTCTTGTTGAGAATAATCAGAAAAGTCTTCCAAAGGGTCATGGACCTTGAGTTGGGAGGAATTTCGAGAGTCAAGCACTGCAGAGGTGGCAAGTCCATTTCAGATGTGCTGGACCATGGGAGCAAGGGCACAAAATGGGAGAGGGCAGGATAATACAGGAGGGGGAGCAGTTCAGTTTGATTATAGAGCAGGGCAGGTAAAAGGAATAAGAAGCATGAAGCAAATCTTGGCAGGTAGATTGCAATGAGGATCAGGAGTTTATACCTTATTTGGCAACAATGGGGATGTCTTTGAAGGTTTTGGAGCAGAGACCTCAATCATGATCAGAACAATGCTTGTCAGCCTGAGAACTTGGATGCTTTTTCCTACCCTTGTCATGTCTTCTCTTTTTCTCGACTCTGCCTATCCAGCAGTCCTATTTTGAACTTAAGCAAGCATTGTTTGGAGGTAGGAAGGGGATGCAGGAGCAAGAAAAGCTGAGTAGATTTATTTATGCAAGCAGGAAAAGAACTCCTTAGAGGGGGCATATCATGGTATTGATAGTAAAGAAAGTTCTGAAAACACAGGTCTCCACACTTACTTTACTACTTGGAGAACATACTCTGGTTTCCTCAAAAATTCTGGACAATGTTCTTCAGAGGCCAAAAATGAAGACAGTGCTAATTCTGGCCAGGACTCAATGTGATTAGGGAGACTGTAGATATGGGGGATTCCCTTCTTTCATCTTAATACCTAAGGTTCTCCGAATTTCAGGAGGGAATAAATTCTGTATGTGTGTCCAACTGCTGCATCATTGAGATGAGACAAACCAACCAACTGAGCCATCTCAGCAGTTTTCCAAATCAAGGGAAAATGAAATGAGACCACAGGAATTGGAGGTTGAGTAGGGACTTGATGTAGCTGGTGGATCTAGTTGGAGAGTGTGGGCTTTACACGCCTGGACTGTGACTCAGTCATCAAAGCCTCATAGTTTGCATGGGACCTTTCTGTTTGGATCTGCCAGGAGTCCTTAGCCTTGTCATTCATTGTGGGCTGCAAACAAGATGCATGGTGTGTTCTGCTCGAAATGTTCATACTTCAGATCCTGTTATGTCCTTTTTTCCCCTGGTGGAATAACTTTAGTCATTGTGTGGTACATTTGTTTGGATATCTCAAAGACAAGAAACAACCTGAGCCTTGCAAGACAGTTAAGTGGTGTGGTGGACTGGATCTGGAGTCAGAAAAACCCGAGTTTGAATCTTGCCTCATATCTTTATTATCTGGTGTGCCTGGGCAAGATATTTTGCCTCTCTTAAGCTTCAGTTTCCTTAGTCTGTAAAATGGGGCAATAATAGTACCTATCTCTCAGGGTGGTCGTGAGGACCAAATGAGCACTTTTTAAAGCATTCTGCAATCTTAAAATGTCATATAGTTGCTTATTATTACAACAAAAAATTAAAAAGGAAATTTAGAGATGGTTCAAGTTAAATAAGTAAGAATTGTGTATTGATAATATTGATTAAATAGATAAGAGAATAATCTACTACTCTAACATTGAGTCACCTGAGTCATGATGACATATGAAGCAAAAGTTCATTTGAATGTTTGTTTCATATTCTAGAGGGCATAGAAGGTTTTCGAAAGCTGAACTCAGGGAAGCAGTTTGTGATGTTCATCATTCATAGAATTCATCCAAAATCATTCATTATCTATCAGACCAGAGTGAAGCAAGAATCTGGTTCAACTCTTCCTTTTACAGATGGAAAACATGAAGCCTGGCAGACCAGGGAGGGAAAAGTTTGTTCAAGGTCATATAGCAAGTTTAATGGCAAAGCCAAGACTGGTACCAGGATCTGTCAACTGTTTATTTTCTTTGATGAAGTAGTATAGATTATTAGAATTGAATGGGACCTTATTGCTTATCCGGTCCAAACCCATCACTTTATAGGTTACTCTACCAAGGCCCAGAGAAGTCACATGATTTGCCCAAGGTCACTGTGACTTAGTAGCAGAAACTAACCCATATTTCCTGTTTCTTAGTCCCATCTGCCTCTCAAGTAATCAGGTGGCTGTTAAACAGGCCTCCTTTATCCAGTCTAATTTTTAAATGGGAAATATTTTTCTCCCTTTTAAGAATAATTTCTCCTTGAGATTGCCCTCCAGACACAGGCACAGGGTAGCATTAATGAAATTCATCCATACCTGTCTCTTGAGAGTAATCTGACCCTCCCAACTCTCATGAAGAATGGTGTAGGAGTGGTGGTAATGGGGAGCATTAAATATCTATTGATTGAGAAATGCATGCACAGAAAGCTCAGGTGAATTTTCCAGTCTCATAGTAGGTGGTCAACATAACAGAAACAATCTGATTATAAGGAGATTGGAACAACGATTAGACTAGTTCCCTCCTTTCAAGTACCTAAAGGTCCTCAAAGTCCTTTCCTCATAGGACCAAAATTTGCCCCGCTCAGGGACATAGTGGTGGGAGATAGTGTGATCAATCACTTATGACTTATTTAATTCACAGAAAGTTCTCAGAAATCCCCTGAGTGTGAATGGCCCAGTGACCAATACTATGTTATTTTGAAGAAGACTTCCTGGTCTCAGTGGAAGGCAGAATCATATGGTGGAGAGGAAAAGACTTAAGATCCAGTTCTAACTCTGACACAACAACTGTGTGATCCTGGCTAAGTCACTTTCTAAGTCTCAGTTTTCTCATCTATTGGGTGGGAATCATGATTCCACTGTTTGCCTTATAGAACTATTGTAAAGGAAATATTTTGTAAGCCTTAAAGCACTGTAAAATTGTGAATTATTATCATTAATGATGGCAGGACAAGATAGAACATCTGGAAAGGCCGATGACCTTGTTTTTCCCTCTTGTAAAAAATATTTGGGAAACATAATGTGTTCACCTATGTGAGAGAAAGAAAAAAAAGGGGGGAAACCCATTGAAAGTCTAGCATTATCTTGTAAATGACATATTTAGTCAGTTATGCAGCTGATAATGAAGCAGCTTAATGAAGTCAGTGTCCTTGAAAGTTCTTCATCAATTTTTTTCCCCTCATCTGTCAGCATAGCCACTCGCTGACACAATATTAATTAAGCACAACATTTCCCGAAGTGTCGACGAGAAGTCCCATCACTGATAATGAACAGGTTTAGGGGAGTCACATCCCAACAAAATTACTTTTTAAACCAGCCTTATTAAGCAGAAAATTGGAGCAAAATCACCCCTACAACATCCTCATTAAAAGCCACTGATCCTTGGCTGCTTCTGTGTTCTAACATCTTTAATTAGCAAACTGCTAGTCTATCTGCCATCGTAAATGCTATTAATCTTACCTTTCATTTGCTTTCCTCTTAACCTATCCCTGCTTTTTTTTAGAAGACACATGCTCCTGATAGAATTCATTTTATTTTGCCTTGTGCCCTTGTAAAATGAGATGAAGGCAGCCACTGTTGTTGGTTAACCCAGAGACTCACTGGTGATGCCAAGTAATACTATGACTTCTTGGGGAGTGTAATCAGAAGTGAGTGATAGATACTGAGAAGGGCCAGGGCCTTAAGCTTGCTTTGTGGACTGAGCCTTGTCTGGTTTTCAGGATCTAATCCATTCAGGGTCAGGTCCTGGACCATTATCTTGCTTAAAATGAGGGAATGTAAATAAATACATTCTGTAAATTTATAAGTTCTTTGTTGGTGGAACTATATTTTTCAAATGGTCCTGCCCAGGATAAATGCCTAACAACAGCTATTGCAATGTGTAAGTAGCTTTTATAGATGATGCCAGCCTCTAGTTTCCTTAATATCCGTTTATGGAGGCCACACTACACACCAGAGCAGTAGGACAAATAACATACTGTGTTGTGACTTTCTTACTGGAACAGCCCAATGCATACACAGAGTACAAAGTATTTTAAAAAGTCATGCTTAGTATTATGTCTGTAATCTGTTGTTTTTCTTCCTCATTAGTGCTCTTAGCCTTGATATAAACAAGTGTTCAGAAAAAAAAGAAATAGGCCTGCCCTTGTCATTAATATGAATGATTCTTCCAACCATTTTTTTAAAGCTTGCTCCATCTCACTGATGCCCTCAGTTCTCAAAAGAATCACAGGAAAGGGTGATGTTACCCTGACTCCAAGTTGATTTTCTGTCCTCTATTTTTATCACCTTGGACTTTTGCTTTTGAAATCCCTGGAAAAGCCAGGGGGGAATTATGTGGCTTTCAATGGTGCTTTCTATTTCCATTCAACTTCCCTGGAGTGTTTTCAGCCAGCAAGGTATCAGAATTCCAGCTTGCCAGGAAAGAAAATAGTGGTGGTACAGATGGATTTTCCCTTCTAAAAGAAAAACATGAGGTTGGAAATAGCAAATAATTCTTGCTTTTCCTCCCCTTTCCCCTTTCAGGTTTTATAAGCAAAAAAACCTACTGTCATCTCAGTGTGGTATCTATGGTATATCCAAAATTTAGTCCTGCTAACCTTTCATTCACAGTACCACTATCTAGTTATGCTACCTTGGGTAAGCCATTTGAATCCTCTAAAGCTCGATTGCTTCATCTGTAAAATGGAATTAATATTTGACTTTCTTGAAGGCAGAGAATTAGATCTAATGATCTCTTGAGGTCCCTTCAAGCTTTAAGAACTATTATTCTGTAATCATAGCCACCATTAGCAAACATATGATTTCATTCCTCCTCATTGTCCTCCTCATTACTTCTGTTTGCTGTCCATATACAATCTATGTATGTTGACTTCTGCTTTTTCCTAGTCTTCTCTATTAGCAGGTTTATCCTCAGACTTCTGTACCATTCAACTGGTTCCTAAGACCAAAGTCTTTTCTATTGTGATATATGGCCCAAAGAAGGGGAGCTGGATAGCAACAGAACCCAGTTTAACAGACACTGGAGTTGAGTGAAAGGAGAATCTTCATATGCATGTGTGTTTCATGGTGGAATGAATAGGAAAAAATGAGACCTCTGAGTGAGGGTCCATTGGAAGTGGCAATGGAGAGATAAAGGCTTTTCCCTGATGCCCTTTCCCTCTGGTGAATTCCCTTCCCGCCATTCAGCTTGTATCCATTTTGTATACAGGTTAATGATGTCTGCCTCGGGGGAGGCCCCCACCCCTTAGACTGACAGCTTCTTGAAATTTTGTATTTCCAGCTCCTAGTAGAGTGCTTGGAACATAGTAGTTGCTTAATGAATGCTTCTTGGTTGATTTATGAGGGGTAATCATGCTTACTGCAACGATCATTTAAGTGGATAGTAGAACTGTCAGAAAAAAAGAAAAAAAAACAAATATGAAGTATTATTTTAAAATCTTGGTGGTGCTTGAGAGCACCGGGATTGGAACTTGATCTATGATTCTCTGTTGTTAGGAGTTTGGCTCCCTTGTTGTAATTTATAGGCTTAGAGAATTGCCTAGAACACTGAGAGGTTAAATGTGTTACCCAGGATTGTACGGACAGTAGATGTCAGGGATAGGACTTGAGCCCAGGTTGTTCTGGCTTTCAGGTCAGCTCTCTTTCCACTTCACCATACTAGTATACAAACACACACACACACACACATTCTAAAAGAAACACACACACACACACAAAACATAAAGAATATACGCTACTTAAAGCATATATATGCATGCTTTTTGGAGTATATACATATAAAAGAAACTTTCTTAATAACAATTTCAATACATATGTATATACACACATAAATAACATAAGTGTGTGCATATACACAGAGTATATATAGCATATATAATATATACATATATGGATACAGTCTTAAAACAAAGAGGCAAGGCAAAATATTTAATGTACCTTCCTGTTTGCTTAAACATTGCATTTAGATTGTTTCTGCAAGATTGGACTCTAAAGACATCAGTTTTCAAATAATTATTTTCCCCTAAGTATCCAATGCATGAATAAAAAAATAGTATAGTTGAGAGTTAGAAGCAGTGGTGTATAGTGGAGAAAAAATTTTCCTTAGAGACATGAAGACCTAGATTCAAGTTGTGCCTCTGACAAATGTTGGCTGTGTGGCCACAGGCAAGTTGCTTAATGTATCAGTGTCCCAAGTAACTCTTTACTACTGTAAAACACAGATGAGTTGCTGATCTATATCAATGGTGTGAATTTCTGTATCCGAAGTTCCTGGTACAGATGAAACCCCACATTTGGACCCAAAAACAAAGAAAAAGAAGGAAAAAAAGAAGGAAAGAAAATTTGCTAAGGAAGCTTCTTCCCAAATTATTATTTCATATAATTTTTTTTGACATTACTGATGTCATACCTAGTTTGGTAGGTTAAGGGGACAAAGAAGCAAAGAAAATGATTTTCATCAATGAAGTGATATGCTCAGGAAGTCTTTCTTTTTATCAGAGCTCTAATGCTAATACATTCTTTCATTAATAAATAGAAGAGTCTCATTGGTTTGTGCATATATGAAACATAATTAAGTTTAATCTATCTCGATATAGTTTGAAATGAATTGAGTAGATGGTTATATCTTTTTTATTCATATGCCTAATTTATCTGGATTTGAGGGAGAAAATCTTAGGCTAGTTCAGATTTCTTGTCAGCATCTTAGCTGGGGGACTATTTGCTGCAAGGCACATCAGGACTTGTCTGTCCCCTTGCTGGTGCTCTTAGAGAAGGCAGACTCTCCTCCGTATCACTGAGGAGTTCAGCTTGGTGAATCCTCCCAAGCACCATTACTGTGATTACAGGGAGGGCACAGATATGCCAGGCTCATTGTCATTTCAGATACAATGTCAAACTGGAGCTGGTGGAACCCACTGGTGCTGGCACCCAGCTGAGAATGACCTTTGGTCGGGGTGAGTGAATTTCAGTCTTGGGCATGAGACTCTTGCTGGTCACTGGATCCTTGGAAGACTTATTTGTACAAATTGCAAAATGAGACTTTGTAATTATAGATTCCTATTTTGTGTTGCCCTAAGTCAAAAGAAGGGGGTGTACTGGAGGTGAGAAGGGGCGGGAGAAGACCAAACATCTCTGTAGATGCGGCAAATGTGAAAGCGCTGCTGTGGTGGCAAGAAGAATCTATCGTGTCAGATGCCTTGTGGCCATCAGGAAACATTGTGCATCCTCCTGTTTGTATCTTAGGGTTTGCGGCCAAAAAACCAGATTTGCCTTTGTCTCATTAAAATAACGAATGCAGTCCAAACGGATCTGGGGCGTCTCACAGCCCGTCAGACTAAATCACAAGGCTTTGGAAGGAAACTGACTATGGACTCATTATTTTAGACAAAAGGGAGCTTGGAGGAATAAACTGGGATGTTTTAAAAGAGATTTTTTAAAAGCTCAGCCATGTTTTCTCCGTGAAATACTTTAGGCAAGGCAAGACAGTAGTTTGGTCCCATATTGGTAGCATCCACATGATTCAGTTACATTGATCATAGAGGGAGAACAGACAAAGTTTCTTATCTTGTTGGACTCTATTCTCACTGGTTGGAATTACTTGTACCATCTCCAACAATGTGTGTGTGTGTGTGTGTATGTGTGTTTTATGAAATGAAAACCAATTCTTGCTGGAAATAGAGGACTCATTGATTTGGTTCTTTGGATGAGGCAAGATCATACCATGACTTCTGTCTATATTAACAGGGGACATCTACTCATTAAATGATCTCTGAGGTTCCTTCCAACTTTAAAGGTTTGATGATTTTCTATTCATTGTGTCTTATCCAGATAAATACATTTCACAGGTCATGGAAGATGATGGAATGAAAACATCAATAAGAAAATGAGATAATATCTATATACATCAGGTGACAGTTTCCATGTGCATGCCAAATCTTAATCACAAATCCTACAGCTTTGTGAGCTGTAGAGATAATTTTGATTTACAATTTACAGTGAGAGATAGAGTAATATTTAGTAATTAGAGTTTCATACATTGTCTTGTATGAATAAGTATTCAAAGCACTTTAATGATAGGGCTGTTGAGAAGGCATAAAAGTTGTTCATTAGTATTTTTAAATAGACATATTTGTTCATCTTTTGAAAAGGGGAAAAATCCTTTCCATAAGGGGAATCGATACTGAGATTATTTCTTTGGGAGGTGAATATTGAAACCAGGGATGTTTTTTAATTCGCCTCTGGATATTATATGTTAACTATTACACTAACATAGATGTTTTTCATTTGGGAATTTTACTGCCAGATAATAGGGTTTCCATTTTGAAAGCATGTTAAGTTTCTAATTTTACTAAATATACTTTTGTTGGAGGCATTAGACTGGCCAGGGCTACAGATCCATGAATCCAAAGAGGTAATTGTTACAGAAACAATTCAGTACATCACAAATCCCTGTTTTCATCTCTGTAAATGGGATACCAAAAGAGATTAAAGACTGGAAACATGTCACAAACAAATTCATATTAGGAAAAGCACTGCAATCATTGTCCTCTGCAATTCTTAGGGCTTAGGAACTATGTTCTGATTCCGGGCAGAAAGAACTCGCTCACAACAGAGATGATGAAGCAAACCTGGACTCTTAGATGACAGTGATGGTCTTCATATTTTCACTCCCCCTTTAGGAAAATAATATTTGCCTTTTATGTGGAGGCTGCTTTTTGCTTGATGTTTCATTTCTCAGCCTGTAAAGGAAATAAGAGAAATGCAAATTGACCAAAATAGGCTTCCAAACTGAATGGTAACCTGTCTAGCAATGTGGCAAAATAAACATCCACAACCACATTTTTTTTGGTGTGATTTATACAAATCTTGTTGAACTGTATTTTGCTAAGTTTTGCATATTCTCTTGTGTTGAGTTATAGCAGACACAAAGGACTGCCTTGCAGCCGAGCACCATGAAAGAAAACAAAACAAAATAACCATGCACAATAAGAAATATTTTGCTTTGGGGTCCCGGTTTCAGTAGTGAATAATGTGTTTTGCAACAAGGCACTTCAATGTTGAATTGTTACTTGATAAACTCTTTGCTCAAAGGGACAGGTCTCTAAGGGTAGGATGACGGTTCCCTAGGAGGCTAGTAGGGGACATCTTTCTAGGCAAGGAGCCCTGTCTCTCTCCCCTGCCCTTCATAATGGTTTGATGTCTACTCCATCTATCCTTAAGATCAATCCTGTTCAGAAAGTGATTTTCTTGATCATACTAGAATTTTCATTCAATATTGTTCAATTTAAGAAACATTTGCTAAGCACCTATTATGTACAAGAGAATATGCAGAATTTTTTTTTGCACTGGTAATTTGGAGAAAGAACTTCCCTTAGGCTAAAACACCCCTGCGCTTCAAAGAGTTCTATTGCATTTTCTACATTTGCCAGGTTTAAATCTAGTAATCATTTCATGCAGTATCATGCTTTATTCAATGGACATATTTTCAGGGTATGTTTTTCTGACTGTGCTAAACTATTGATGTACATCTCCTAAGATGGAAAACAAAAATCTCTTGAGGTATGTGTGCATGCATGCATGCATGGGCGTGTATGTGTATGTGTGTGAGCATGCCTGCACATGTGTGATTTTAGCATTTAACAAGCTATCAAATTAGACACCAGGTCAAAAGCACTCATCTGTTTAGTAGAGTGGAAGGAACAGTGAAACTGTCTGATCAGAAATGGGTAGAACAACAACAGATTGGCTGAATTTTTCATCTTTTTATAGGGATCTTGACATGGTGAAGAAACAGTCTGAGGTTGGAGACAGAAAGAAGAGGAATGTTAACCTAGGACATCAGGATTTAGGAGAAGAGAGAGCTGAAGAAGAGGTGGACTAGTTTGAGATTTGTTCCTGGCTCATTAAGCACGGCCTGGTTAACTCAGTTGCCTTTAATTACAAGCGATGAACTGCCTAGAGAGATTTTATAGCCAGGTGAACATATTTAGAGAGAAAATTGAGTGGATGCAGCAGAGACTTGACCTGGTGACATGTCCATAGATTGCGATTAGAAGCACTGAATTCAGTTTTTCTAGAGGCCACTCCTACTGCCTGAGGTTGCACAGGGCAGGGAAATTGGGTTTAGAGTAACAGTAGAGGGAGGTTCTTCATTGAATTGTTTTAGAAAAACCCTAAACAGTGACAACTGTTGGTTATACATTTGTTTCCTTCCCTGCTGCTCAATTTCTTCTACAAAATGAATCCTGCTGAGCTGAAGAATAATTCTTCAACCAAGCCATGGGCAAAGATGCTGGGAATTGATCAAATTTCTTTATAATATAATGATTTTTGTGTTTTCACTGGTTATCTCACTATAGTTAATCAAGTTTTTGTATAATTGAATAGAGAGAGTCAGAGGCCTCCCTTTTGTGATAACTGCAAACAGCTGATTATCCATCATAAATGGAGGTACATACTGTCTATTATTGGCTTCTGGAGTTCAAAGACAGGTTATTGAAATACTAGATGAATAAAGTTTAGGGAAAAAAACCAAGGTAAAAGTCATAGCATGAGTAACTTTGAACCAGTGGTTCTCAAACTTTTTGGCTGCACTTTAAAAAAATTATATTTAATCCATTACAATCTTAAAAATCATTGAGGACTTCCCAAAGAACTTTCGGTTTTGTGTTTATATTTATGTTTTGTTTTTGTGTTTGTGTTTGTATTTATATTTATTTTGTTAGAAATTAAAATTTATTATGAAAATAATTTTTACCTTAGACTCCCTGCAAGGGTCTTGGGGATCTGCAGGGTTCCCTTCCTCCCCTGACCATACTTTGAGAACCGCTGCATCTGGACCATCACCCCTCAAAAGAGGAACAATTTCCTGCTCTTGTGAAATAAAGAGGAAAGGAAGAAACTAGGTTTTGGTCCTTCTCTATCTATATAACCAATATAGGTCAGAGAAACTATTAAATATTTGTGTGGCACATCCCTACACTTCACCGATAGAGAACTGTCCAACAACATTTGTATTCATTTTGGAAGAGTAAGAAGAGCACAAATTTATAAATTAAAGAGGCTTGAAAAAGACAACATCTAAATTTGATGGACTAAGAAACATTGTTTTTATATGTATACACACACATTATATTTATGTTCCAGCCTAAATACTAAAGAAATTATTGTGACCTCTAGATAGGATATTTAAGATGTACCTTTAGGTCATGGGATGTACCCATGTATGGTAGATATACCATAGGTCATGGGAATTAAAATTGTATTCCCTTGTGATCCATTTTTTTCCTCAACAAGTGTCCTGGAAAGAATCCAGACACCTGGGGGAAATGTAAACTACCACTCATCTGGACCCCTGAAATATTTAGTTATTTGACATTATGAACAAAAAATATTCAATGACTGAATTTTAACTTTTCCAACAATCCATATAGACATAGCCATCATCTAACCTAATCTGCTTTAATTATATCATAATAAGAAAGTCAAGTGAAGAAGTATGTGGAAACTCTGTGCATCTTGGGAAAACTTTAAGTACTGTTTCTTCCTATTAATTTAAATCAGTTACTGTGCTTAAAGGCATCACATCATGATTAACTTTGTAATCAGGAAATTTCCATTTGCCTGTCAAACTAACAGCAGTATTTAATTTTTTGTTCTAGACTCCTTTTAGGTTCATAGATTTAACTTTCACAGGGACCTAGTTCAACCCCTTCATTTTATAGATGAAGAAATTGAAAACCACAGAAGTAAGAATGACTTCCCTAGGATCACAAAGGCAGTAAATAGCAAGGCTGGGATTCAACACAATCTCCCTGACTCTAACCCCAGTTCTCTTTCCATTTACACCAGATTGTCTGCCTCTTAGTTTTGCATGCCACACAATACTGCATTTATATATGAAAATTTGGATTCTGCTATTTATCACCTTTTACAAGTTTATGGTTTATTGTGTTAGATTTCTTCACTAAAAGTGTCTTTATATGGAATTTTTAAACTATGAAATCTTAAGGCAGGAAGACCAAATATTGTCCAAAGTATTGGGAAAGGCCAGGAAAGCCAAGTGACTGTTAATTCTGGGGTCATGCCAGACTTTTGGGACAATCTGTATTTTAATACCTAGCTTAGCCCCTCTACACAGCAAAGCACTTAGCTTAGAAGGAGTTGTTTAGGGACTGGATGACTAGATAAGAAAGGCAGTGGTAGCTCAGCGGATAGAGTTCTGCCTTTGGGGTCAAGAAGACCTATGTTCTAAATCCTGCCTATGATTCATACTGTTTGTATGATATGGGCAAGACACTTAAAGTTCCCTAGGCAACTTTCTATATTTAAAAGATGCCTATCTGCATCTCTGTAAGGAGTTTCTAAGCCAGGAGCTTATCACATAGACAAATAGTTAAATAGTTGAATAGCTAAAGGTAGAGAAGAGACAGCATAGAATTGTGGATAGAAAATCATTCTTGGAGCAAGGAAAACCTGAGTTCAAGTCTGTCTTCTGTGTTAACTTTGGGTCAGAGGGTAAGTCTTAATCTCTCTGTTCTGTAGGTAGTACCCTAAGGCTACAAGTTGCAGAACAGTTGCTGATCTTCATTGGAAGCTCTTAAGGCAGATAAAATCACAGCCCCTCAAATAGCTAAAGGTACTTTTAAAAAGTTCTTTTTAAACTTAAGCTTAGAGAAGGAAAAATTAAAAAATTTCCAAGTTAGAAAACTCAGCAAACAAAAATATAAAAATAAAAATGACAAGTAATATTAAAATTTTTTGCTTCACCAGAGAATTTTCTGAGTTATGTGATTAGAAAAGCAAGCAGTCATTTTAGCCAACATAATGATTCTTAAAAGAGAAATGATAGATTTCATTGTGAATAAATCCCATTGAATTAATTTTTTATTGTAAATTTTTACCATACTGTTAGTTGAAAAGAAACTGAAATGCAAAGCTTTTTATTTTTTGTATCTAACTAATGTGCCAAATACATCTTTGGCACTTCCCATCAAAATGAAAATTTCCCCTTAAAATCTAGATTTGTCATTATTTACAATGCTCATTCAAGAGCACTTCAGCATGACCCCAGAATTAACAGTCATTTGGCTTTCCTGGCCTTTCCCAATACTTTGGGCTATATTCAGTCTTTCTGCCTTAAGTTGCCAAGAAAGGATTTAGAAACCAGTTTTTCAAACAGAGCTTTCTGAACGAAGAGAATAGATAAAGTAGTCTGTTGGGGGAGAAAAAGGAATAAAAATGGAAATTAGCTGAAACCAGTACTAAGCATATGTCTTTTTATGAATGAGACTTAATCACACACTTCACTTTGCAAATACAAAAAGTCCTTTTGCAATGTATTCATTAAAGTTAACCACTATAGACAAGCCACTTAGTAGCAGTCGCTGTCCTCTTCCTATTAGCATAACACCAGAGACAGGCGTGGAAATTGGTTTAATAACCACAAACAGTTACACCCCCGAGTCTAACACAAATGGTCCCGGACAGATCCACCCCCTCGAGCTGTAACTGTACCAGGTTGTATGGTGGCTGTGACACTAGTGATTGGTGGTGGTTTTCTTAGAGAGGTGTGGTGGGAAGAGCAGGAGATATGAAACCAGAGCATTTGGGTTTGAATGCCATCTCTGCCCTTTACTGACTTGGGCAAATTATAACCTCTCTGGGTTTCAGTGTTCTCTACTGCAAAAAGGGATTAACAACAACAATGACAATGCTTACAGGGTTATAATGAAAAAGAATTGTAAATTGTAACCACTACAGAGAATTGTAGAAAGGATCTTAGCATTTTTTTTAAGAAAAAAGGAAAAATGTGGCATCAGCAATTCCTGTTAAACGATGAATGGAAAGAACACCGGATTTGGAGTCAGAAGACCTGCTTTCTTCTCCTTGCTCAACTGCCTGCTACCTGTATGATCTTGGTCAAATCAATTAACTTCTGTGAGCCTCAATTTCCTTATCTGTAAAATGCAGGGGTTGACATCCTTTCCAGTTCTTTTCTACATAAATACCTAACCTCGGCTAAGAATGGGGATGTGACAACACTACAACTTACTCACCTGGAGGTTACAACACATCTTCTATTGGAAATTGGTGCCAAATTGTCCGGCAATGGGCAAGCATGGTGATTTTACAATTTGCCCTGAGCTAGAGCAGTTACTCTGTCCCTGGGGACAGGTTCGATGTTTAGTTTGACTCATGTGCTGGCCCTGGGATCCAGGAAACTCCAAACATCAGTTCACACTGTTTACTGGATTTTTGAGGTCCTGACAAAATCAGTCACAGAGTTGTCCTGTGCTAGGGCTAGCTTCTGGGCTAGCTTCAGGTTAGGGCCAAGAAAATCCCATGAACTGGAAGTGTTAAAACTTTTGTGGTTTCCGACCACCTAGTCAGACTCGTCTTAACTTTAGCTGTTTATACCGCAAGCACACCGTCGGTCCCACCTGGCCCTACAGTGAAGCTGTGCAGACCCGACCTTTATATGACTTGAATCTGATAGTTTATTGAAATTCTCTGATTTTCCCCGGAATCATTTCGCCCTCAGCATTTATTCCTCGTGCAAACAATGGTTTGGGAAGAAGACACCTGTCCAGGATGCCAGAAGGCTTTGGTTTGAGAAGGCCAAGCACTGGGAAGAGGTATGAGGCAGAGGGAGTCGAATGTCACCTCTTGGTTCCAAAAAACACTTATTAACAAGCCCGGAGTTTTGTAGGATGAGGCGTGGTAGGGTTAGGGGGAGGACGAATAACCTGGTTAGCAGCACTGAACTTTTGCGTCTGGGGGTTTGGAAATTTTCAAGGTTCCTGGAAATAGAGCGCACACGGTACAGAAGCCGGTCCCAGAATCTGGAACTTGAGTCCCTGGATCTGGGGCTAATTGGTGGGGGCCGCTTGCATAGTTTACTAGGTCAGGCTTCGGATGCTCGGAAATCCACTTGCGCTCATCATGATCAGTCCCAGGCCCAGGGGACTTGCTGCAAGGTATAATTTTCTGTGTCAAAGCGTGAGACGCCTCAATGTGGGGCTAGAAAGCTGGGAATTGGGTGCGGAAGGAAAGCGAAGTTTCTCTGACTTGCTTAGCCCGGGCCGGCGAGGAAAGCGATTGCGTAAGACACAGTTTAACACAAACTACACCGAGGTGGGAAGCCTGGTGTGTCCCCCTCCCCCTTCCTTTTGTTGCTTTTCGTTTAAACAATATTGAGAAGAACGGGAAGGTGAAGGGGATGGCGGGGGGGGGGCGGAGGGAGATCAGAATAAGGATTGTGGTAATTCTAACTGAAACGGTGTTGCAAGGAGGCTGGAAGATAGTGGACAGGGGAGGGAGGGAGCAAGGGACTGGAGAAAAGGTAGCGGTGGGAGACTTGGGGACAGGGTTAGATACACACCTAATCACGGCTTCTCATTACAGTGCTTACAAAGAGCAGAGGGAGTACCCGAGAAGGCAGCACATTTCTCGGGACAGGCGGCTAGTGCTGTGCCTGAGAAGGGATATACTGCGGCCTGGCCAAAGGGAGTCAATGCGGCCGGAATAGGGCCGGTGAGGCTCTGACCCTGGTTCAAATAGGCTACCAGCCGTCGCATCTCCTCGAGAGCCTGGGCCTGCATCAGGATGTAGTTCTTCGCTAGGAGAAGTGTAGCAATTTTGGACAGTTTCCTCACGGACGGGCTATGCGCGTAGGGGATGACCGACCTGAGCCCGTCCAGAGCGTCGTTCAGGTCGTGCATGCGTCTCCGCTCTCTGGCGTTGATACTCAAGCGCAAGGAGCGCTGCTCTTTGGGCTTCTTGGCCAGGGTCCCCGCCTTGAGTTTGGCGTCGGTGTCGAAGCCAGGGCTCCTTTTTCTAGGTTCAAAGGCGTCCTCCTCATCGCCGCTCTGCTCTCCGCTGCTTTCCGCTGCTCCTCCCTTAGCCAGAGAAGCCCCATGAAAGTCTCCGGCAGACGATGTGTTGTAGCCCCGGTGAGCTTCAGCACCGCGGACAGAGCCATAAGGGAAAGATGCCGTTGTGTAACCTTGGGTTAAGGCCAGGTAGGTGTCTCCGGACAGAGACTTGAGCTCCGCCATTGCCTTCTCGGGCAGCTCCGCGGAGCCCGGGAAAAGGTCGCCTCTCCCCACACTCATCAGGGAATATAAGCTTCCAGTAGGAAGCCACCCGCTTTTCCGAAGCGCTGCTTTCAGGAAAGGGGAAACAACCCCTTCCAGTGCTAGAAATTTGTCCCCTTTCCTTTTCCTCCCCCCAATCTCTGTGCGGTTTTCTGACTTAAAGCCAGAAGACTTGGGAAGGAGGGTGCTGGGGGAGAGGCGCCTGAGGAGGACGCGATGTGTCTAGCCTGTTCTGAAGCTTCTTGCACCTTTTCCTCTCGGCCGTCCTCAGTCCCTTCAGTACCTATCCACCTCCTCCCCCGCCACTGCCAACGCCGAAGCACCCGGGTTGGGGGCGGGGGGCGGGATCTAGCTGCCACTTCGGCCCCCGTCCTTGTTATATGCCTTGGAGTAGCCCTCTGGGATTTCGTGGCTGCCCAATCAGAAGGGCCTCTTATAATTAAAAGGAGGGGCGAGAGAGACTAGGACTAGGGAAGAGAGACAGAAATTTTGGAGAGTAGTAGAGACAGACATAGACTGAGAGACAGATACGTGGGGAGAGAGTCGTAGCGAGAAAACCACAACCACGGAAGCACAGAGAGAGAAGAGAGAGAAGGGGAGAGAGAGAGAGAGAGAGAGAGAGAGAGAGAGAGAGAGAGGGGGGGGGGGGGGACTGGATGGAAGAAGTTGCTTTTGGAGTTAGGACAGGTGACAGAAATATTTCTATTATTTCTATTGTTGCAGGAGGGAGTTGGGGAGGAGAGCCCGAGCCTGCTCTCTCTCTCTCTCTCTGTCTGTCTCTCTGTCTGTCTCTCTCTCTCTCTCTCTCTCTCTCTTTTCTTCTAATTCTTCTTCTTCTTCTTCTTCTTCTTCTTCTTCTTCTTCTTCTTCTTCTTCTTCTTCTTCTTCTTCTTCTTCTTCTTCTTCTTCTTCTTCTTCTTCTCCAACTGCATTTTCTTGCTCAACTTTTCCTATTTCTGCCCAAAAACGTTTCTAAAAATCATTCTCTCAATTTGACTAGAGTGTGCCTGGGGGTACATGGCGAGCAAGGTAGTTCCCAACACCAGGACTGCTAACCTTACAATTTATTTTGATGTGGCTTCTTTAGACTGAGGCTTGCTTTCTGTATCAAGGACCTCTGGGGACCGGTAAGTTTGCAGAAAGGATAAATTTATCTGTGGATTTGTATAGGATTTTGAAGTGAGGGCCCTATTCCAGAGCAGCTCCTGTGTCTTTCTTTTCCCTGTTGGTGGGCTACTTTTTCTTCTAGTATCTCTAATCAGAGTCCACACTTCAAAATTGCAGAGAGAGACGCTCTGAGTCCTGGCAATATGTACCGGGATCCTGACTTGTTGGGTCCTGGTATCTATTTGGGCAATGTGTGTTGTGGAATTAATGAAGGAGAAACTGGCAACTCCCAGAGCCTCTCCCTTCTGGAATTTCTGAACATGGAGACTCCAGAGACTGTATCTCACAGGCTGTGTCTATATTTCCCACCAAATACTCCCACAAATACTCCCCCAAGCATATATAACTCACCCTGGCTAGTTACTTTTTTTTCAGGGGGGAGTTATGTGGGTGAGACAGAGGAGTATATGTGGGATGCTAATTCTTGGATCCTGCCAAAACCTCTCCCTTACCTGATTTCACTGGAATTGGGGCTTGATCTGGTTATTACATGAATAATAGAGAAAAAATTAATTTAACCTGTGTTTAAAGAAGAGTCAGGGATGGAAGTGAGTTGTTATAGAGAATAGTCAAGAGGGACTCTATTATGAGCCAAAGATCCCTTTCCACCTCCTTTCAACTAGGTATCAGAAGTAGAAATGGATTCCTGAATTCCTTCATTGTCTCCAGCATTACTAGAGTTCTTAGCCTCTGTATTTACTTTCAGGCAAAGCCTTCACAGGTGTAAGCAAGGAAAATAGCCCTTGTACTAATGTTAACTGACTTCTGTCTCATCCTTCTGCTGTAGATCCCATGATGCCTGCCAGGCTCTGATTTGAACTATGCACATGCATAGTGACTGGTGAGAGCTACATTTAGTTTCTCTGGTGTCATAATTATTTCAAATACTTTAATACTTCAATGGATCTGTGATAATATGGCAGTTAACCACTGAATTTAAACCTAACCCAGTTAGACCACTGGGCCTGGAGTCAGGAAGAGCTGAGTTCAAATCTAGCCTTAGAGACTTACTAGCTTACTTCTGTTTACTTCAGTTTCCTCAGCTGTAAAATGGGGATAACAATTGCACCTACCTCACAGGAGTATTGTGAGGATCAAATTGCATTACAAATTCAAGTATTTGTAAAGTGATTCTAAAATTTCTATATAAATAATATGATGATGATGATGATGATGGTACTTCCTCCATTGATACAGATGGAATCTCATCCACACCTTCACATCCTGAGTGATTCTTTTCCATGTTCTCACATAGATACTACGAAGCTTTTCTATCCCACATGCTGGAGGTTTTCCTCTGTGCCTTTTTACGTGTCATAGATTCTAGTACAGAACTCAGAGAGTAACCATCTGTCGTCTCTTGCTTTTTCTCTACATGATCATACATTTTCTATTCTCTCTTAAGGAATTTTTTGTAGGTATGGCATTTTGGATATATGATGCAGCTTACTTATACCTATCATGTATCTTTCCATTGCTTTTTGAGTCACCTGCAACCCTGATTCTTTGAAAACTGTGTTCCAATGCATAAAAAGTACATTATTGGGAGAATTTGGTTTTGAAGTTGGATCCTCACAGGGTGCTTCCAACGAGGAGCTTATTCTGCTAATGCAGAGTGGGGACATCTTTGCAACTTAATGTCTTAGACAGCAACCTGGGGCACTGAAAGTTCAAGGGATTTGTCCAGGGTCACATAATTAGTATGTGTTAGAAGTAGGACTTGAAGTCTTCTTGACTCTGGGGCCAATCTCTATTCACTATTTCATTTTGTCTTTACATAGAAGAGCATTTGGTTAAAATAAGGGGTTTTGTGTCAGAAGCCAGTTGGAATTATTAAAGCACTGAACAGTCTCACAGATATAATTTGTCCTGCTCACATCTTCTGGACCCAAGTCATTATGCATCTACAGTACTTCTATTACACACATACACACAAACACACGCAGATGGACTGACTCAGTGCATTGGTCATTCAATTGTAGGTCATAGTATGGACAATAGACATTTTTCATTCATTTGGTTTTTCCTGTGAGGATTATTAGGCCCATTTCCTTCAAGTTATTATGACTGTAATGGAGGAGGTCTTGCAAAGTTCTGGAAGCAAATGTAATTAGCACAGTATTATCTGAAAACAGGAACATATGGAGGACTTCTTATGTGCACCTTGCATAGGACATCCTTTATGATAGTCTTGGACATGACATCTCCATGCTTTATTACTCATTTGAAGGTGATAGTAACATATTTTAATTTATAATGGGAAAGAAGAAAATTGAGTTTTCCTTTTTACCCATTTTTTTGCCATCTCTCTAGGGCCTGTGGCTATGTCAATACCAAAATCAACTGGTTCAAGGTGAGTAATTTTGGGGGCATTTTTCATAGACCACTGGCTTATAGTTTAGTCTACATTGCTTCTCCTCTAATGGAACTTAGGTTGATACCCATTGGATGTAACTCTGGGTGGGAAACAGGGCAAGTATTTATTTCTTCCCTATTGACTTTTGATCACACTATCTATAATTTTTATTTTAAATCTTTTCCTCAGACCTCCTATACTATCTCCTCCTCCTTCCCTCTTAGCAGAGAACTTGGACTCCTATTTTAATGAGAAAAGGCCATCAAATATGAATTCTCTCCTTACATGAAGGGTTATAATAAGGAGTTGTTTTGTTTGTCCTAAGAGAGCAGTTGTAGGAACATTGAGTTAGAAACCATAACGAGGCAAAGTTAGGCTCAATATCAAAAGAAACTTTCTGAGAATTAGAACTGTCCAAACATAGAACAAACTCTCTAGAGAGATGATAGATTCCTTTTCCTTAGAATTCTTCAGGCAGAGCCTGAACAACCACTAGTTACATATGTTATATGTAGTGGAGAATCCTTTTTTGAATAGGTTGGACTAGATGGCATCTGAGGTCCCTTCCCACTCTCAAATGCTGTGATTTTCTGTAATTCCACAAGTCAAAATCCCTTTTCATCATTCTCTATGCTCTCTTCCTTTAATTCAGTCTCTGATGAATGGGCCTTCTCCTTGCTAAGGCTAACTAATCTATTTGTGCTCTTTAGCCCTCCTGTCTCATCTCCCCGGGAAAATTGCTGCCTCTATCAGTTCCTTCCTTTCTTTCATCTTCAGTCTCTCTTGATCAACTGACTGTTTCCTGCCACCCACAAACATGACTAAGTCTTTCTCATCCTTTATAAACGCCCTCAAGTTCACTTTATTATTTCCTCAAGCTAACATCCTATATTTTTCTTTCTTTCCTAATCAAATTTATAGAAAGATGGCCTATCTCTGTTGCTTCTATTTCCTCACTTTCTATGCACTCCTCATTCCCTTGCAATCTGGATTTATTTTATTGAAAATGGTCCTTAAAGATTATTGTTGATTGCTTAACTTCTAACTCCGATGACCTTTTTTCAGTTCTCATCATCCTTGATTTTTCTGTAGTTGGCACTATTGATTACCCCTCTTCTTCCAGACATTTTCTTCTCCTTTAACTTTTGTACAGCTTTTTCTTAGTTTTCTGCCTATCTATTTGACTTTCTTCTCATTCTCCTCTGTTTGATTATTTTCCTCCTCTTCCTCCTCTTTCTCCTCTTCCTTCTCCTCATTGAGTGTGGCTTTTCCCTAAGGCTCAGTCCTGGATCCCCTCCTCTTTGCTTTCTATACTGTCTCCCTTGGTAGCATCACCCACTCCCATGGATTCAATTATTGTTTCTATCTAGATAACTATCAAAGCTGTATATACAGTCATAATCACTGTCCTGAATTACAGGAGCATGTTAATAGCTTCCTACCAGATATATCCTCCTGATTTCCCATAGGCCTCTTTAAGTTCAATATGTCCAAATTAGAACTTATTTATCTACCATTCCTCCTCTAACCTTCTCCATTTCTTTTGGTGATAACCCCATCCTTCCAGTCACCCAGGTTCACAACCCTGGGGTCATCCTTGAGTTTATCCTTTCTCCTCTACCCATTGGGTAGTTTTTACAAAGTAATGTTTTCTTAAAGGATATAGAAGAACAATTATACAGACGTTTCCCCCAACACCTTGAGCTCATAATCCTGTTAGCCCAAAAGCCATTTGGGTTTTGGATGGGTGGGTGGGATTAGGTTCACAATTTAGCTCAGTTTCTACATAGCATTTTCCCCACAAAGTTCACCTCCAAAGTTACTACTGATGTCAGACCTGCTGCAATATCTCCTATATCCACCTGTTTTTCTCTCCTCATACAACTTCAGACCCTAATCACTTCCTGTCTGGGTTATTGTAATAGTCTCATGGTCCCTCTATCTTCAGTCCCTGTCTCTTTTGCGTTCCATCTTCCACACAGCTGCCAAGTGGATATTTTTAAAAATACCTGATTACACCACTCCCTTCCTGAAAAATTTTTCATGGTTCACTATTGTCACTTGGATAAAACAAAAAAAAATCCTTAGGCTAACATTTAAAATTCTACACAATTTAGCTGGCTTCTACCATAATAGTCTTATTTTTATTAATTCCTTTCATGCAGTTTCATTCCAGTTGGACTGTTCTGCTGACTAATCATCATTTAAAATCTTCCAGGATTTTGAACAAGTAAACTCACATGTCTGAAATGTATTCCCTCTTTACCATAATGTCTTCCAATCCCTAGCTCTCATGAAAGCCTAGCTCCTACTTCTTGAGGTTTCTTTCTTGAATCTCCAAGCAATTAGCAGAGTCTTGAAATTACTTTATATATATTTTGAATTTACTTATGTAACAAGAATACTCTGGCCCCACCTCCTCAAGTCTAGTCCTATTATATCTTCCCTCTCAGGGTTTTTTTGGTACTCTGAGGCAGTTGTGGTGTCTTTCTATCTCTCTCTTTGTCATCAGCTCAAGTCCCCATTTGTTGTGTTCTCACAAATTTTAGGGGGTCAGCAACTAGAACTCCAGTTCCACTGAGCTATTTCATATTATATAGCTTTTACAAAGGAATATTTACTTCAAAGATATAGCAAGAACAAACATACAAACATTTCCATCAGTACCCCAGGGACAAAATCCACCCATACTACCTTGGCCTCTGGGTGGGTGGGTTGGATTAGGATCACAACTCAGTTTAGTTTCTATGTAGCATTGGTCCTATCAAATTCGCTTTCAGAGTTGACATTGATGGCAGGCATACCTCAATACTCGGCTTGGGTGCCTAGATTCACAGATCTCTGTGGCTTGGGCTCCCACATGGTCCAGATCAGAGACTCTACTCCTTGAATCTAAAATGGAAAAGAACAAATGGAAAAAACCCAGGTCCTAGGCCTATTTCTTGTCAGCCATTTGGCCTCATATGGGGTAGAGCAGGAGGCAGAGAGAGGGATTGAAGAGGGGAGGGAAGATCTCATAGCTCTTCTCATAGCATGTTTTTTTTCATAGGAAGCCATTAGTGAAGGACTCATCTCAATTGCCCAATTGTAAATGCAGTTAAACAAACAAATAAAAACAAACCCATAGCAAGTGGTGACTTAAGCCCTTTTGAAGAATCCAATAATTCCAGCTATATAGCCAATGTAAAAATGTTACTCTCAAGAATATGGAAGGCCAACTGGAAATAGTTGTGGAATGTTGACTCATGTTCCAATTCTCAGATTTCTCCTATAAGCAGTTCTCTAATTTCTTCCATGTGGATAATGACGTCTTAGCAAACTGATGGGGTCTGCATACATGCCAGATCCCCACTGCACTTACTTGCATACATACTGTATCAATTTAGTAGAAAGTAAACTCTTTTTTTGGGAGGGGGGAAAGGCAGGGCAATTGGGGTTAAGTGACTTGCCCAAGGTCACACAGATAGTAAGGGTGTCAAGTGTCTGAGGCTGGATTTGAACTCAGGTCCTCCTGACTCCAGGGCTGGTGCTCTACCCACTGCATCACCTAGCTGTCCCAGAATGTAAACTCTGAAGCCAAGAACAGTCTCATTTTTGTCTTTCTACTTTCAGAGCTTAGCAGTCTTGCACATAGCACACACTTAATAAAAGTTTGTTGAGTTAAACATATGTGTGTATTTGTTTATTCAAAGGAAGCATAGTATAGTAAAAAGAACGTTGGATTTGGAGTCAGAGAATGTAGTATAAGGCAAAGAACAATGGATTTGTAGTGGTAGTGCTTAATTTTGGGATCCAGGCTCTCCTACTTAGCTTCTTTATGACTATGGACAATACATTTAACCCCTCTGGGTTTCCATTTCCTTTCATGTCAAACAGTGGCTCAGCATTATGCCTACTGAGCAAGGCTCGTCAGTCACTCTTATTTGCTCTCTCTCTGTACTTTGTTCCTTTTCCCTTTAGGCATGACTTTACCTCCAGCCACTTCCCTTGACTCTTTTTCTCTGGAAGTATCTTTCCTGTCGAACCACATCTGGGGAGAACTGGACAGGCCTTGTTTTAGTATCAGCCCCCAGCCAATTGGGTAGCTTCAACTGCTGCTGATTCTTTCCCCCCTCCTCCTCTCCCTCCCCCTCTTCCTCTCTTTTTCTTTCTCCCTCTCCTTCCTTCTTTTCAGGTATTCCCTACTTGCCTTCCTCTAGTTGCATTCAGCATTGAAACACATAAATTAGCATTTCAGTGCTTAATAGCATTTAACATAATTGTCTTAAAAGACAATAAAAAGAAAGGTAAATCATTTTTAAAGAAACCAAGTGAGCTTCCTTTGCCTGCAAGGAAGGAATCAAATTCCTCCTTTCCTAAAGAGAGAGGAAAAAAGGGAGGAGGAGAATTAAGGATCTGCAGCACAGATTTCAGGAGTCCTAACCAATGAATCTGCTCCGTGTCTCATGCATGCATCAATCACACCATCTCAACCTTATGACTTTGGTGCTGATGAACTTCTGATGGCTGTTCCCCATCCGCCCTATTTTGTTTCTAATCTCAAGCTCCTGAACATTATCTCTCTGCCACTGCTACTCCTATTATTCTTCTCTGTCAAGATATTAGGAGACACTCTGTTTTGCAGAGTTAAGACCCAGTAAGCAAGCTGTGCCCTGAGCTAGGCATAATAACAATCCTTTGCACTCACCCTCTGAATGATCTAGCCACAGCAAAATCCCAGAGTTGTTTCTGGTCATGAAGCCCTGCTATAAATCAAACTTGTCACAATGTTACTGTTACCCCTCATTGTCAGGGCTTTAACTCACTGTGTAGCCATATGGTGAAAGTATTAAGATCTCCCTACACTGCTGTGCTCCCCCTTCACTAGGGGTGGGGCTCTGGCACACGTGTCCTTGATTGCAAGCCATTTCTCTCACTTTGAAATTAAACTTTTGTTTGATTCCTGACTCTCCTGTCCCTAGACTGCTTGGTTTTGTCACCCACAGGTTAGAGGCCAGTTCCAGTCTGGTTGACATCTCCAGCTTCTATATGCTTTAGCTTCCCTCACTGGCTTTCCCTCTCCACCTTTCCTTAGTCAAAGTAGGGCTAGCCCACAGTTCCCACATTAGGGCAAAACTCCCTAGGGCATTAAGGAATCAGAAATGCTGGGAAACCTCCATGACCAGTGATCATTGTCTCCAGGGTCACCATCTCCTGGGCAACATATCTGGCTGGGCATGGCCCAAGTAGCACTACCATGTAAAATGAAGGCTTTCCTTCCACTTCTACATCCTATGATCCCCAAGTTACAAATGACCAATAAGGGTTAAATGATTTGCCTGAAGTCATGTCATTAGTGAGTTGGGACTAGAACTTAGCTCTTTAGATTCTCAGTTCAGTCCTCTTTCCATTACATTTGTGATTCCAAAACTATTAAAAGGAAATGGAGAAGGGAAATTTGGTAAATCAGGTCAAATTTCCTAAATACAGGAAGCAAGAACAAATCCAGGAGGGGAATAAAACTTATTTAAAAGTCAACTAGTTATCTTGAAGAGAGTGTGAATTTATAAACAAAATGGAAGAAAGTTTAGACAATTTTATGAGTAGCAGTCAGTCACTTAACAAGCATTTATTAAACACTGACTATAAGCCAGATACAATGTTAAATTCTGGGTATATAAAGAAACATTAAAAAAGGTCCCGGCTCTCAAATAACTCAAAGTCAAAAGTGGGAGACACTATGCAAACAATTATGTACAAATAAGATACATACATACATACACACATATTATATGTACATATTAGGAGATCACCAAACGAAGGCACTAGCAACAAGGGGGAGGGGGTCAAGGAAACTTTCTAGTAGAAAGTGGAATTTTAGTTGGCTCTTAAAAGAAGCCAGGGAAGCCAGGAGGTAGAGATGAGGAGGGAGAGAATTCCACTCGTGGGACAGTCAGTGAAAATTCATAGAGTTGGGAGATGGAGTGTCTTGTTCAAGGAACAGCTGGGAGGCCAGTAACAGATTTATGATCCATTATGAAGGTGCATCCATAACCTTTGAGGCATATGTTAAAGAGCACAACCACATCTTCCTTTAACTGGTTTCTCACTGCCTTCACCTGAGAAAAAAATCCTGGGCTGGAGAGTCTGTGGGGCACACCAAGAGGGGCAATTTTGAGATCCTTAGTAGGGCAGACAAATCAAATGATGAAAGGATTTAGGAAGAAACAGAAGTTACATTTGAGGATTTGAAGCACTAAATTCAAAGTAGGAGATGGCTGAAGTGAACAAGGCTAGAAGATAGAAGTGAGCTCAAGAAGGTACTCTCCCTCAGGGCCCTGGTCTGCTTTCGTGTTCAAGTAAGTACAGTGAAACCTGGACGAAGTGCAGACCTGGAGGGAATCTTTTTTCTTGATAAGTTAAGATGGACAGAATACTGGCTATAGTGGCTGTAAGGGTTTTTGATTTGGAAAAGTTAAAAAGCTAGCTATCCAGTGACAGCAAGAAAAACTCAGTTGCAAAAAAAGGTTTTTAAAAACAGTATTATTTCTGATAAAGTAAAGGTGGAAACAAAATATTTGCCAAAGACTGGAGAATTTGTGAAGAAATCACAACCTATGAATGTAATAGAATATTGCTGTATAATAAAGATTTATTAATATAATGAATTCAGAGGAGAATGGGAAGACATATTGAGTGATGCAGAATGAAGGTAGAATCAAGAGAATGGTATAAACAACAAAAATTCAGTCAACATAGGCAACAAAACTTTGGTCAAACATAATGACCTGCTTTTCTTTCTATAAGTGTAACTCCTCTTTCTTAGGAGACTGGGAGGTGAATAAGTTTGAAGATTTCCATAGTTCTTGGAGACTTTATAATAGATGAAGTTGGGAGAACCAGAGTCAGGAACCTACTTAAAATTGAGTGAGAGGCTATTGAGGTGGGGAGGGAGGTGTAAAAGTTGGATGGAGGAAAAGATTAGTGCTATTATGAATGAAGATTAGACCTTAATGTTGAAAAATAGCTGACCTTGAGTCCTGGTTTTGATCTATCTCAAGGATGTTTAAGTTGTTTCAAGAAGTGTCACAATATATCAAATATTTCCTAGACAAGTATAAATTTCATTTTAATTAATTTTTTGAGATCATTGGCTTTTATGTAATTTACACTTCCCAATGTATTCTTCTTCCTCCCAGAGAGTCAGCTCTTATGACAGAGTCTAAAAAAGAACAGTCTTGGAAAACTAATCACTCATCAGACAAGTGTGGTGTTAAATTCAGTATTCTGCATCCATAGTCCTCCCACTTCTGCAAAAATGGGATGGAGGTATATTCTTATATTTTTTCTTTGGGGCCAAATTTGGAAATTACATTTTTACGGAATTCAATTTTGATTGTTTCACTGTTGTTCTTTCTACTTACATTGTTGGGGGGGTAATTATATTTTGCTGGTTCTGCTTATTTCATTTTGCATTAGTTTATATGTCTTTCCATACTTTTCTGTATTTATCATCTTCATTGTCTCTTATAGCACAATGATATTTCTTTGCATTCACATACTACTATTTCGTTAGCCATTCCCCATTTGATTGACATCTACTTCATTTCCCTGTCTTTGCTAATTAAAAAGTGCTGCCATAAATATTTCTGTTTATATAGTACCTTTCTTTTGACCTCTTTGGGGTATTTGATTAGCAGTGGTACTTCTGGGTCAAAGGGTATTAGTTTTTTAAATCATTTTATTAATACCATTTCAAATTGCTTTCCAAAATAGCTGTATTTTTATTTTTCCAGTTATTTTTCCATACAGCATTTATTTGGAGAAAGAGATATAATAAAACTAATCAACATTGCTACTTTCCCAAGCATGGGAATCACTACACTAGGCAAGCAGTTCTTTAATCTAATAAGGATAAGAACCACAGTAACAATAATAGCTAGAATTTATATAGCACTTACTATCTGCCAGAAACTGTGCTAAGGGCTTTACAAATGTCATCTCATTGGATCCTCACAATAATCCTGGGAGGTAGGCTCTATCATTATCCCCATTATACAGTTGAAGAAACTCAGGCAAATAGAGGTTAAGTGACTTGCCTAACATCACACAGCTTGTGTTTAAGGCCTGATTTGAACTCAGGTCTTCCTGTAGGCCTAATGCTCTATCTATTGGACCATAATAATAGCAGTTAACATGCTATTCTGCTCTGGTTTCCACCTGCAACCTGGTATTCCAGTTCCTATCCTGAGACTCTGGGATCGCAACAGGTGAATGCTGACCGTAGCTATCCCTGACCTAGAACTATCATTCTCCATTGCTGGGTCATCTTCACGTCATGATGCTGCCTGTGTACCCTGCCCCTTCTCACTCTCTTTTTCACCTCTAGCTTGGAGAATAGTAATCAAATCAATTCAACCATTCCTGGCAAGGAAAATTGTCCTTTGACAATTGTCAATCAATTGAAATCTTTGATAATTTCATTTTTGCCCCTTATTTGCCCTTATTGCTCCCTTTCTAAGTCCATCTCCTTGGACTGGTTTCCCTTGACCTGGATCTCAAAGCTGTTTTAGCCTCCTCTTGTGCTGGGTGATAAATATTTGACTAGCCAGTCTTTGCCCCAAGTGACTTCTGGAGAGACAGAACTGCACTGAGCTGGATGCTGGATTCTTTCAGGCCTAAGCCTGGAGTGCCACATAGCCACAACATAGGTTCCTGCTCCAGTTTTCTCTGTTCTGCAGTTTTCTGACTGAGTTTTGTTGAAGTATAAAGTGCTATCCTGCTACCTTCCCAGACTGAGCAAACTTCTGCCATCTGGATTTCTAGGGCACCTGGTGAAGTAGGGGGTAGATTTGAGTTCTGTGGCAAGTCCATGGTTGATTTGTATAGTTCTGTTGCTGGAGTATGGTAGGAGAATCTTAGGGGCTAAGGAGTAGTCTTCTCTGTTGTTAGGTCATTGATTTATCTCCTTCCTTTGGGTTCCTGGTGTCCTACAATAGAGATAGCTGAATTGCTCTATCTCATACATAATTTCTATTTGTGGAGGCTTGAGAGGTTGAGAAGACTGGAAAAAATGTCTACCCCTCTGTCTTGTTGGCCACATGATCCTTAGTAATTTTTTAGGCATAGTTCCAAATTGTTTTTTTTTTTTGAATAGCTAGATCAATTTACAAATCTACCACTAATGCATTAATTTAAGTTTTTCCTTATAACCCTTCCAACATTTGTCAGTCTTACCAATTGGGTAGGTGTGAGGTCAAACCTGAATGCTTTAATTTGTATTTCTCTAACTTTTAGTGATTTTGGAGCATTTTTTCCCTATTGGGTATAGGTAGTGTAAGTTCACACTAGCCTTCTCTTGAAAGACTGCCTGTTCATATTCTTTGACTTTTTAACAACTGGGTAATATATAACCTCTTAAATGCTAAATCCAATGGCCATTTTTTAGTCCCCGTCTTTCTTGACTTCAACACTCCTCACTGGAGTTTTTTTTACTGCATTAATTTGGTACTCATTCTATCTGTCTGCTTGCTCCCAAGTCTCCTTTGTACTACAATCATCTATGTCCTTTCCACTACATGTGGGTGTACTTAAGAGCTCTGTCCTGGACCTTCTCTTATTTTTAAAATTTTATTCCTTGGATGCTGTCATATGTTCAACTATCACCTCTATGCAGATGACTCCCAAATCTATATATCTACTAATAGTATTTCTCCTGATAGTCACCCACATTCACCATTTCAGAATACTCCCCAACTAGTCCCTTTCCTTTCCTTTCCTTCATCCAATAATTAATCAAGTCCCATTGGTTCTACCTCAATAACATCTCTCACACCCATCCACTTCTCTTCTGCTCACATGGCAACCACCCTAATCCTAATAACCTATCTCCTGGACTATTTTGTTTACTTTTTAAAATTTTGTCATTCTGAACTTGACAAACACCAACAAAAATAAGCATTTCCATATAGAAAGAGCAGAAAAAGAGGATTGAATGAGAAAATAAGAATCTCTGTTATGTACAGACTGCTTTAAATTTTATATATCCATATATATCACATTCAACATGTTAGTTTAAAAACTGTCCTTTTTGTTTGTACATCTTGAACTTCTTTCCATTTTCTTCTGGACATTGATAAAAATGTTTCAATAGATCCTCTTATTTTTTTTCTTCTTTTATATTGATAACCTCTCTAAACTCACCTTGAAATTAAAAAAGAAAACCTTTCTTTGTGTAACCTGAGGTTCAAACCTGGTGCCTTTGCATAAGACTTTCTTCACTGATGAAAACAAAGACTACTCTCTATTCCTGTGTGAGAAGCAGAATTGGTGAGAGCTTGGGAAAGTAGAGACCTTTTGCTTCTCTCTTTCAGAGAAGAGATAGTCGTACTCAGATCTCTTCAGGGAGAGACTCCCAGAAGGGGAGGAAAGACTTTAGGAAGCAGAAATCCTTCTTCAAATATTCCTGATTTCTTGCTTGCCTTACTAGAGACTTTGGCAAATTTTTCCTTGGGTAAGATCAGGGATTTTCTCTGACTCTCTATCTCTCCTGTCTTTCTTAGTCTCTGTCTCTGTCTGCATGTCTGTGTCTGTTTCTTTGTCTCTGTCTCTCTGTTGAGATAATCTCTTTCTAGTGGGAAATCTCATTCATTGTGTACACTTTGTGTGTTGTTTGGTATATTCTAATATGTATATACAAAATATGTGTATATATATGCATGTGTATATATACATATATACATACATATACACATATATGCATGTATATATATATATATATATATATATATATATATATATATATATACATATATGTGACTTCTTTGATTCTTGTTTGCTATCTTCTTGGAAAAAAGGTGCTTGCTATTCACTTTCTGTGATGATCTTTTTCTAGCTAGCATTTTGTGGGCAGAGATCAGGCCTTTTGACTTAAGCTCGGGGCATTTCTTCCTCTCTAAGGTATAATAACCATGGAAGTGGTTTGAACCTAATAATGAAATAATTTTTCCTGGACTAGACTAGCAACATTTGGGAATGCCAGTAGATATAATGCTTTTTTAAACATTCATTAATTTTTTAAAAAATTTCCAAATTCTCTTCCTCTCTCCTTTTCCTCCCCCACTCCTTGAGAAGTCAAGCAGCAATTTGGTTAGCCATGTCACAAACACACACATGTAGACCAAAAAAAAAAATAAAGTAAAAAAAGCATGCTCCAATTTGCATTCCTATGCCATTAATTCTTTTTCAGGAGGTGGATAGCATTTTTCATTATAAGTCCTTTGGAATTGTTTTGGTTATTGCATTGCTGAGAATAGGTTAAATAATTCATAGCTGATCATTGTTGTTACTGTGTACAATGTTTTCCTGGTTCTGCTCATTTCACTTTGCATCAGTTCATGTAAATCTTCCTAGTTTTTTTCTGAAAGCATCCTGCTCATCATTTTTTAATAGTATTCCATCACAATCATATGCCACAACTTGTTCATCCATTCCCCACTTGATGGGCATTCCTTCAATTTCCAATTTTTTGCTACCACAGAAGAGCAGCTAGAAATATTTTTGTACATATAGGTCCTTTTCCTTTTTATTTGATCTCTTTGGGGGTACAGTCCTAGTAGTGCTATTGCTGGATTAAAGAGTATACACAGTTTTATAGCCCTTTGGTTATAGTTCCAAATTGCTCTCCGGAATGGTTGGACCAGTTCACAATTCCAGCAACAGTGCATTAGTGTCCCTATTTTTCTACATCTCCTCCTATATTTGTCATTTCCTTTTCTGTTATATTAGCCAATCTGATAGATATGAAGTGGTACCTCAGAGTTATTTTAATTTGCATTTCTCTAATCAATAGTGATTTAGAGCATTTTTATGTGATTAGATAGCTTTGATTTCTTCATCTGAAAACTGCTTGTTCACATACTTCGACCATTTATCAATTAGGCAAAAACTCATATTCTCATAAATTTGATTCAGTTCTCCGTATATCTGAAAAATGAAGCCTTTATCAGAGGAACTTGTTCCCACGGTTTTCTTCTTTTCTTCAAATCTTGGCTGTTTTGGTTTTATTTATGCAAAACTTTCAAATTTTGATATAATTCAAATTATCCATGTTACATCCCATATCTCTTCTTTGGTTATAAATTCTTCCCTTATCCACAAATCTTATGGGTAAAA
This sequence comes from Trichosurus vulpecula, assembly GCF_011100635.1. NCBI lineage: Eukaryota > Metazoa > Chordata > Mammalia > Diprotodontia > Phalangeridae > Trichosurus > Trichosurus vulpecula. Next base: position 181,104,893 of record NC_050575.1, on the reverse strand, counting down.
TATGCCATGCTCCCCTAATTTGCTTGTAATACTACCATTTATGTCTAAATCATGTACCCATTTTGATCTTATCTTGGTATACAGTGTGAGATGTTGGTCTATATCTAGTTTCTGCCAAACTGCTTTACAGTATTCCTAGCAGTTTTTGTCAAATAGTGGTTTCTTGTCCCCAAATTTTAGATCTTTGAGTTTGTCAAATACTAGATTACTATGGTCATTTATTATTTTATATGTTGTACCCAATCTATGCTACTGATCCGCCACTCTGCTTCTTAGCCACCACCAAATTGTTTTGATGATTACTACTTTGTAATACAGTTTGAGATCTAATACTGCTAAGACACACCTTTCTTTACATTAAACAACAATTCTCTTGATTTTCGTGACCTTTTGTTTTTCCAGATGAATTTTGCCACAATTTTTTTCTAGTGCTATAGTTTTTTTTGGTAAATTGATTGGTATGGCACTCAATAAATAAATAAATTTTGTGGGAATTGTCATTTTTATTACATTGGCTCAGCCCACTCATTAGCAACTAATATTTCTCTAGTTGTTTAGGTCTGGCTTCATTTGTGTGGAAAGTGTTTTGTAATTGTTTTCACATTGTCCCTGGGTTTATATTGGCAGGTACACTCCCAAGTATTTTATATTGCCTGCAGTTACTTTAAATGGAATTTCTCTTTCTATCTCCTCCTGCTGAACTTTGTTGGTAGTATATAGAAATGCTGATGATTTATGTGGGTTTATTTTATATCCTGCATCTTCGCTCAGGTTGTTGATTCTCTAAGATTCTCTAGGCATACCATCATATTGTCGTCAGTGAGTGATAGTTTCATCTTTTCATTGCCTATTGTAATTCTTTCCATTTTTCTTATTGCTATACCTAGAATTTCTAGAACACCATCAAATAGTGCTGATAATAGCCATTCTTTTTCTTAATAGCAAGATTTTGTTTATTATTATTATTTTTTTTTACTGAAGTAGAATAGTAAAAAATAGTTTTTACAAATAATCCTCCTCAGAAAACTGTGTCACAATTTCCCACAAATATCCATGGCACTCATGGAATTAGTGGGCAGATTCTTAGACTAATGTAATAGTGTGGCCAATAAGAAGGGAACATGGCCAAAGCTCCTTGCTTGTCCAGTCCTGGGAGGCCTCAGAGTCCTTTCTCTCTTCATAGAGTCTTCTTTGCAACTCAAATCTTTATTGCAAGGACTAGTTTTCTTGACTCCACAGAAGGCTTTCTTCTTTTCTGCCCAAAGCAACGTTCCTTGAAGCTGCTTCTAGTGTCAAATGATTGTCTCCCTGTATCAGTGTTTGCCTGTAGAGTATCTCTCTCAACTCTACTTCAAGATCTTTTGTACTGTCTTTCTGACTATTGGAAAGGATGTCTCTTCTCAGGTGCTGTGGTTGGTGGCAGATAGGAATAGGGATGAGATAGAATCCTCACAAGAGTGATTCTTTCTTAGGAGTCAGATTGTTCTTTTACTGTTGGCTCCTACCAGACATTCTGTAGGAATATTGTCAAACTATCTTTTGTGATTACGTGGTGTCAGTCAGCAAATGGTATGGATCTTTCCATTTCAGAAGAAAAAAGAAGGGGTTGCACTTTTTCAGGAGATCGTTAGGTGTAACTATCTTGTTAATAGAGGAATACAGCTTCATCTCTGATTTATATCAACTACATACGTGGGGGAACAAATCTTTCTTTTCATTAGTAATGTATTAGAAACTGAAAATCAAATTATGATGAAAAAAGATAGTAGATAGGTTTTTTTGGTTTGTTTTTTGTGCAAAGGTTCCATTTTAGTTTTCCAACAGTCATCTTGAGGATACTAACTTTATGGGGAGCCATTTTGGCTAAAAACACATGTCCAGGAAATGAGAACATTAAATTATGGTAAAGTCCATTATTTGATGAGTACAGTTTTTTTAAATTCCTACATGTCCCTGATGGAATTCATTTTCTCTTTTAGCCCATCCACTCAGATCAATGAGATTTTCCTGCAGTTGACCCCCATCAATTTATATTGTCTCTACTTGGAAGAGCTCCATGCTTTTAGAGACAGCTAGATTATGTCATTTGTTTGGAAATCTCCCTTCTGGGCATGGAAAACAGTCAAAGCAGCACTTGGGTTCTCCCTCCTGAGGGGTTTTCCTGAATCCAGGGCCACAGTTCTCACTGCACACAACACAGGGTGTCTTTGCCTCAAATAAGCCGCACACCATGGCTTCCTTATGAATGTTGAGATCTTGACCAAGTGGAGCATTAGGGATAAACTGTCCCACTTTCAACAGGGCTTCATTCTCATTTTTGAATAATGAATAGTTCATGATGTCATTCTGGGCCTCAGAACTTCTGGTGTCATCCAAAAATACCTGGTTGCCAGCATGTTGTTAAATTGGATGTTCTTCAGAAAGGAGTGGAGTGGTAAAAGGGAGAGTCAGATCATGGATGGAGTCCTAACAGAGAATTATCCTTGTGGAGAAACTCTCCACATCAGCCCAGTTGAGAGGAGCTCCTTGTTAAGAATTTACAATGAAAAAGTTCTGATCTCTTCATGGTCAGTTATAACTGTGATGATTAAAAAGTTTTGAGAGACATTGTTTCTGGTTAATTTAATCATTTTCTTAATAAGTCCAGTAAAAAGATGAACATTTGGTCATCTCTCTTAGACTAAAGACTGATAATGGGCATTTTTGCTTCACTCCTGATCTTATTGAGAAGACTTCTATCTTATCCTCGTTACAGATAATGCTTGTTGATGGTTTTAAACAGATACTACCTCTCATTTTAGGGAAAGCTCAATTTACTCCTATGCTTTCTAGTGTTTTTAATAGAAAATATGTGTTATATTTTGTCAAAGGCTTTTTCTGCATCTGTTGAAATAATTATGTAATTTTTGTTATTGATGTGGTGAAATGTGCTGATAGTTTTTCTAGTATTGAACCAGCCTTGCATTTCTGTTATAAATCCCACCTGGTTGTATTGTATGATCTTTGTGATATATTGTTGTAATCTTGCTAGTATTTTATTTAAAAATTTTCTACCAATATTCATTGGGGAAATTGGTCTATAGTTTTCTTTCTCTGTTTTTGATCTTCTCAGTTTAGGTTTCAGCACCATATTTTGTCATAAAAGAAATATGGTAGGACTCCTTTGCCTCTTTTTCCAAATAGTTTATATAGCATTGGGATTAATTGTTCTTTAAATGTTTGGTAGAATTTACTTGTGAATCCTGTGGTCCTGAGGATTTTTTTCTTAGGGAGCACATTTATGGCTTGTTAAATTTTTTTTCTAACATCAGGTTACTTAAGTATTCTATTTCTTATTCTGTTAATCTGGGCAATTTATATTTTTGTAAATATACAAACATTTCACTCAGATTGTCAGATTTACTGGCAAATAATTGGGCAAAATAGTTCCAAATAATTGCTTTAATTTCATCATCTTTGGTGATGAATTAACCTTTTTTTCTTTTCGATATTGGTAATTTAGTTTTCTTTTTTTAAAAAATGTAACTAATGGTTTATCTTTTTTTTTTTTAAAGTAAAACCAGCTCCTAGTTTTATTTATTAGTTCAGTGATTTTCTCACTTTCAATTTTATTAATCTCACCTTTGATTTTCAGGGTTTCTAATTTGGTGTTTAATTTGGGATTTTTAATTTCTTCTTTTTCTAGTTTTTTTAGTTGTACACCTGATTCATTGATCTGCTTTTTAAAATAGTAGATATAATCCTAATTTGATGCCTCTCTCTGAAGAGAGTACAGTAGTCAGCTTCATGATCCCAATCTCCCGCTTTCCTCCAGGCAGGAATCAGTCTCCTCGGAGAGGGGTAAATGAGATTCCAGAGATTTCTATTAATGCCTCCTTGTGAGACATATTTATTATCAACTATCTGGAACTGTGAGTGGGTATTGCATTAATCAAAGTTCTTAAAGTCTTTCAAAGTTGTTTTTCTTTAAAATGTTGTCATTGTATACATTTTTCTCCTATTTCTTCTCACTTCACTCCATATCAGTTCCAACAAGTCCTCCCAGGTTGCTCTGAATCCAACCCTTTTGTCATTAATTTTTTTAAAATAGATTTTTTTCATTTATAACTTTTGTTTGTACATTTCTTAGATTTTCTTTCCCTCCCCCACTTTATAACCATACCATATAACAAAAATTCTTTTTCAATTAGCAAAGCATTTAATTGGGACAAAATACCCAGGTAAATAACAACAGAAAAATCAAACAATAGAATTATTGTAAGTCCCTCTCTACAACAGACTACAGTCTCCTACAGACCCCCACACTAGGGTGGGGGCAAGAGAATGCTTCCCAGGCATCCATTACTCACAGTTTCACCTGGTGCTGTCATCTGTCACTGAAGCTGCTCTCCCCTTCTCCATCAAGGTGTTGTCTGATTCTTCCTCAAAAGATTGCAGGGGAAGAAATTGTTAATCTTGGGTGAGACCAGGAAGCCCAACCTGCCTCAAGGGCCCCTCACATTTTTAGCTTTTTCTTTAGAAATGCTTCACTATACCTGGCTATACCTCACTATACCATACAAACAGCTTGCTCAGGCAGCTATAACTTAAAAAAGAAAGCTCCCCAAAATAATTTTTTTAAAAAAAGAAGAAATTTCACTAAATCAAACAAGGTAGTGAAACAAATATGATTTTATACATAATGTTCCACATCCACAGACCCATACCTCTGCAAAGGAATGGGGACAGATGTCTTTTTGTCTCTTTAGAGCAAAACTTGGACTTTACAATTTTTCAACATTCAGTTTCAATTGTTTTGTGGTTGTTTTTGTTCATTCAATTTTAATTTCCACTGTGTATATGGTTTTCCTGACTTTAGTTATTATAATTCTTATCAACTCACATATAAGTCTTTCTTTTTTTCTTTCAACTTTAGAACCTATGAGCTTTTTTAAATTTAATTTTTAAAATTTATTTTTAGTTTTCAATATTCATTTCCACAAGATTTTGAGTTACAAATTTTCTTCCTATCTCTACCTTCTCCCCCACCCCAAGGTGGCATGTATTCTGGTTGCCCCTTTCCCCAGTCTGTCCTCTCTTCTATCAACCTCCTTGCCCCAATCCCTTTCCCCTTACTTTCTTGTAGGGCAAGATAGATTTCTATACCCCATTGCCTGTATATCTTATTTCCCATTTGCATGTAAAAACAATTATTTTAACATTTGTTTTTAGAACTTTGAGTTCCAAATTCTCTCCCTCCTTGAGAAGGCAATTCAATATAGGTTATACGTGTATCATTATGCAAAACACTTGCATAATAGTCATGTTGTGAAAGACTAGCTATATTTTCCTCCATCCTATCCTGTCCCCCTTTATTCAAATTTCTCCTTTGATCTTGCCCTTTTTCAAAGGTGTTTGCTTTTGACTACCTCCTCCCCCATTTTGCCCTCCCATCTATCATCCCCCACCCCCTTATCCCCTTCCCTGCTACTTTCCTGTAGGGTAAGTTGCCAACTGAATGTGTATGTTATTCCCTCCTTAAGCCAAATCTGATGAGAGCAAGATTCATGCATTCCCTTTCACCTGCCACCTTCCCTTCCATTACAGCAGCTTTTTCTTGACCCTTTTATGTGAGATAATTCACCCCATTCTATCTCTCCCTTTCCCTTTCTCCCAATATATTCCTCCCTCACCTCTTAATTTTATTTTTTAGATATCATGCCTCCATATTCAACTCACCCTGTGCCTTCTGTATATATATAAATATATTCCCTTCAACTACCCTAATACTGAGAAAGGTCTCATGAATTACAAATATCATCTTTCCATGTAAGAATGTAAACAAAACAGTTCAACTTTAGTAAGTCCCTTATGTCTTCTCTTTCTTGTTTACTTTTTCATGCTTATCTTGATTCTTGTACTTGAAAGTCAAATTTTCTATTCAGCTCTGGTCTTTTCATTGAGAAAGCTGGAAAGTCCTCTATTTTATTGAAAATCCATATTTTGTCTTGGAGCATGATACTCAGTTTTGCTGGGTAGGTGATTCTTGGTTTTAATCCTAGCTCCATTGACCTCCAGATCATATTCCAAGCCTTTTGATCCCTCTTGTGTTACCCTGATTGTGTTTCCACAATATTCAAATTGTTTCTTTCTTCCTGTTTGCAGTATTTTCTCCTTGACCTGGAAACTCTGGAATTTGGCAACAATATTCCTAAGAGTTTTCTTTTGGGGATCTTTTTCAAGAGGCAATCAGTGGATTCTTTCAATTTCTATTTTACCTTCTGGTTCTAGAATATCAGGGCAATTCTTCTTGATAATTTCTTGAAAGATGATGTCTAGGCTCTTTTTCTGATCATGGCTTTCAGGTAGTCCAATAATTTTTAAATTATCTCTCCTGGACCTATTCTCCAGCTCAGTGGTTTTTCCAATGAGATATTTCACATTGTCTTCCATTTTTTCATTCCTTTACTTCTGTTTTATAATATCTTGGTTTCTCATAAAGTCACTAGCTTCCACTTGCTTCAGTCTAATTTTTAAGGTGGTACTTTCTTCAGTGGTCTTTTGGACCTCATTTTCCATTTAGCTAATTCTGCCTTTCAAGGTATTCTTCTCCTCATTGGCCTTTTGGAGCTTTTTACCATTTGAGTTTTTAAGGTGTTATTTTCTTTGGTATTTTTTTGGGTCTCCTTTAGCAAGTTGTTGACTCACTTTTCATTATTTTCTTGCATCACTCTCATTTCTCTTGCTAATTTTTCCTCTACTTCTCTTACTTGCTTTTCCAAATCCTTTTTGAGCTCTTCCATGCCTTAAGACCAATTCATATTTTTCTGGGAGGCTTTTGATGTAGCATCTTTAACTTTATTGACTTCTGGCTGTAAAATTTGATATTCTTTGTCACCAAAGAAAGATTCTATAGTCTGAGTCCATTTATGCTGTCTGCTCATTTTCCCAGTCAATTACTTGACTTTTGAGCTCTTTGTCAGGGTATGACTGCTTTCAGACTGGAGAGTGTTATAGCCCAAGCTTCAGGGGATTTGCACTAATGTTTTAAGAGCTACTTCTATCCTGAGGTGGTATGCTAATCCTCTCTTGGCCTGTGCTCTGGTCTGAGTGATCTCAAGCACTCCTTTCTGCTGTATAACTACCAAGAGGACTCCCTCTTCACATCTACAACAAGCTCTGCTGCACCAACACTCCTCCTCACCCAAGGACTGCCAACCAGACCCAGATCCAAGCAGGGCAAAGCAAGAGAATGCTGTCTCAGCACCAGCAAAGAGATTCCTGCACTCCTGCTCTGATTAGCTGCCTGATTCCTTCCACAGTCTATGGGCCTGGAGCTGTGGAAGCAGCCCTCCCCACTCCCTGTGCTGCTGTCACTGGTTGCTGCTGCAGCTGCCTCTGCTGCCCTAGGGCTGTAGCCTGACTGTGCCCTTCTCTCACCCAGGTCCAAAAGTTTTCCCACTAACCTGCTCAGTTGTCTTTGGTGTTTGTGGATTGAGAAGTCTGGAAACTGCCACACTTGTCAATGATTCAATGCCTTGAGGCTTGCTCCATCAGGTCTACTCTGACCTGGTCTTTTCTGGCACGGCCCATGCTGGGCTAAACTCTGCTCCCAGCACATTGCAATAAAGCCTTCCCAGCAACCATCGAGGCCATCTTGGGCTAGAGACTTGTTTCACTCTGTCATTTCATGGGTTCTCTAGCTCTAGAATTTGTTCAGAGTCATTTTTTACAGGTATTTGGAGGGATTTGGGGGAGAGCTCAAGTGAGTCTCTGTTTTCATGCTCCTGTCTTGGCTCCACCCCTCCACATAAAAGTCTTTCTAAACTTTTGTATATTCATTATGCTCATTATTTCCTACAGTACAGTAATATTCCATTACATCTGTGTGCCATAATTTGTTTAGCAATTCTACAATCAATGAGCATCTACTTTGTTTCCAGTTTTGTTTTGTTTTGCTATCAAAAAAAATGATACTGTAGTTTGGTGTATATGGAACCTTTCTTTTTTAGCCACAGAGCTCCTTGGGTCAAAGGATGTAAGCATTTTGGACATTTTGCATAATTCCAAATTATTTTTTTGGAATGCATATATCAATTCACACTTCTACCAAAAACGCATTTGGATGCCTGTTTTACTCTATAATCTCTCCAACACTGATTCTTCCTATCTTTTGTTATTCTTGTTAAATTGCTGGGTATGAAGCAAAACCTCAGGTTCATTTTCATTTGCATTTTTCTTATTATCAGTGATTTGTAACATTTTTTACAAAGTTATCAATAATTTGCATTTCTTTTGAGAATTCTTTGTTTATATCTTTTGACATATCATTTATTAAGAAATAGCTTTTGGTTTTGTGTATTTCTGTTGTTATACATCTTTTATACAGAAAAACCCTATTGATTTCTCTTTTGACATTTCTTAAGGCACAATACTTTAAAAAAATTACATTTGTATATCATAAATTATTTAGCCATTCCTCAACTGATGGGAACGTCCTTAGTTTCCAGTTCTTTGCTGCAACAAAAAGTGCTGCTATAAATATCTTTGTATTATGGGTCTTTTCCCTGTCTGTGATCTCTTTGGGGCTATATGCCTAGCAGTGAAATCATTGGGTCGAGAATATTTGCAGTTTTGTGACTTTTGGGGGAATAGTTCCAAATTGCTTTTCAGAATGGCTGGACCAATTCATAGGTCCACCAACAGATGACTTGTGTGCCTGTCTCCTGGCCTTTAGTAATAGCCTACTAAATGATCTTTTTACCCCCATTCTCTCTCCTCTTCAGTCCATCCTCCACATAGGTGCCAAATTGATATTCCTAAAGTCATGTAGCTGACACTCTCTCTCCCCTGCTTAAGAAGCTCTGGTGGCTCCTTATTGCTTCTAGAATAAAATAGAACCTCTTCTGTCAGTCATCTAAAACCCACCAAAATCTGCCTCCAAACTATTTTTCAAGATTTGTTTTATATTATCCTACCTTACATACTCTGCATTCCAGCTAAATTCTGTTTTCCATATGTGATATTTCATCTCCTTCCCCCATACTGTTAAACTGGCTGCCTCTCATCAACAATAGTGCTCTTCCCTCTTCCCCTCTATCCCTTAGAATCACTTCTAGATTCAGCTCATTTAGCACCCACTACAAGACATCTTTCCTAATTTCCTTAGTTGTTAGGGTTCTATCTCACCAGTTATTTTGTATATTATGTATTTCATATTTGCTTATCTCCCAGTAGAATGTAAATCCTTGAAAGTAGAGACTGTTCCATGTATGTTTATAACTCCTGCCCCTAGCTCAGTTAATAGTAAACTCTTAATGAATCCTTATTGGATTGTTGAGTTAAAGGCATAGGGAGGAGGGAGTGCATTCCAGGCATAGAGGATAGGCAATATGAAGAAGGTACAGAGACAGGAGATAAGATGTTGTGTAAAGGGAATAGCAAATAGACCAGTATGGTTAGAATACTGATCATATGTTAACAAATAATGTGAAATCAGCCTAGAAAGAGACTACAGCTAGAATATGAAGGGCTTGACATACCAAACAGAGAAGTTTATATTTTATCCAGAGGTCAAGGGATAACAGACAGATGGTATACTATACTGGCAGTTACCTAGAGGAAGACCTGTTGGATAGATTATTTGTGTGATATTTATGAAAGAACATGGATGAGAGTAGTACAGAATTATAGGTTTGGAGCTGGGAGGGACCTCCAATCTAACTCCCCCCATTTTTTTGGATGGGGGAAGGCAGGGCAATTGGGGTTAAGTGACTTGCCCAAGGTCACACAGTTAGTAAGTGTGTCAAGTGTCTGAGGCTGGATTTGAACTCAGGTTCTCCTGTCTCCAGGGCCGGCGCTCTACTCACTGTGCCACCTAGCTGCCCCCTAACTCCCCCCATTTTACAGATGAAGAAACTAAGATGCAAAGAACTTAATTGATTTGTCAACATTTGCATAGGTGCCCAGATCCTGACTCCAAATTCAGTATGATTACACCTTCATATGTGTATACATTGACATTTGAACGGTTGGAAAGGGCAACCACACCAACAAAATCATAGATTTGTTAAAGTATTGAGGTGCTCTGTTCTGAGACTTTTCTCAAGTGTTAGAGTGTTTTAGAAATGTAAGTTAATGCTAGTGGCTGCTTCAGTACATGATTCTTTCAACTCTCACATATGTAACTCAGCCTTGTCTGTCTGGAAGAAAAACACCAGTAGGAAAGAAACGTGCAAAAATGAGAGTCAGATTTAAAGGAGATCAGACACTGCCATCTTGTGATCCATCAGGAAATTGCATTGTCTTGGCAACTAGGGCAGGCACAAATAGCTTTTTATTTCCTGTAATTTTAGGGCATTTTTGACCATTTATTTTCACCACCAAGAAATAATAAATACAACAGTGAGTGACCCTTTGCTTTGGAGTCTAGTACTATGCATCGCAGAGACCCACAAACGAAGCAGAAGACAGCACTTTGGCCTTTGAGGAAGTAATTTTCAGTGTGCAGAGCCTTAACAAATAAAGAGAATTTTTTTAAGATCAAAGGCCATAAGCAAGTTAGAATAATTGAATTCTAGAATTAGTGCTTTACTATGTGCAAGGCACTGTTGGGGTGTGGGGCTTGCAATATAGTAAGGATTGGATCCTGGTCTTTTCTTTATGAGAATGGAAAATCACCTCATTAATTCTATAATGCCTTGGCTACCATCTTCACTGTCTGGACCGACATGGGCAAGGGATGGATTATTTTACTGCTCCTACCTCATTTAAATAGCTAGAAATTATCAGCTATTTATTATGTTATTACCAAGAAACATGGAAGTAGGGACCCCGTAGCATTGTACTATTGCCTACTTTGCATCTATTTTTTCCAGTAAGTGATGTTTTATGAAAATCTAAGTAGACTGTATTTACAGTATTCCCAGCCTGGTTTCTTTGAAAATCTAAGTAAACTATTTCTACAGTATTTCCAGTCTGGTTTCTTTACTGGGTTAGACTTGGCCAGGGAAGGAATACAAGACTCTGGCAAATCTAATTACAAGTTCTTTAAGCTGACAGGAAGAAAATTGTCCTCACGTTGTCACTAGGCTACATACTATGGCATAGCTACAATCTTGGAAGAGGAATAGCAGTAGAGAGGTCCAGAAATTAACAGGAAATAGTGGCTCCTTATCACCTTCAGGGTCAAATATAAAATCCTCTCATTGGTTTTCAAAACCTTTCATAACTTGGTCCCTTCCTATTTTCCCTGTCTTTTTATACCTTACTCACCCCAGCATCCTCTGTGATCTAGTGACACTGCCTCCTTTCTGTTTCTTATACAAGACTCTCCATCTCCCAACTCTGAGCATTTTCATTGGTTGTCCATCATACCTGGAGCTTTCTCTCTCCTTATCTCTGCCTTCTGCTTTCCTTAAAGTTTCAGAAAAAGGTGAGAAGCTTCTATAAAAAAAATCTTATCTGATCCCCTTTAATGCTAAGACTTTCACTTTATTGATGATCCCTAATAATCTCTCTCTATTGAAGAACTCCAATAGTACAGAGCCTGGCATGTAGTAGACACTTAATAAATGCTTGCTGACTGACATTGAGCAGACAAAATCCAAGAAAGAAAACAGCAATAAAACAGTGACTTCAGATGTCTATGTAGAATTGCACCACATATAAATGGCAAGCAGCGTTGACTAGAAATTCTAATTCAGGTAAGTATCACTGAGACTTGATACAATGGGAGTCATGCCTTGCAAAATTCTCTGGAAGGTATATACCTTTTTTCAAAAGGGAGAACATTAGCAAAAGGAGGGGGATAGAGTAGCATTTTATATTAAGAAGATATGCTTATGTGAAAAAATCCAGGAACCAGAGAAGCATAGTGGAGAGCATTGGGGGTAAAGATCAGTGGAGGTAGAATCAGAGACTATTTTGTTACTGGAAGATAATACAGACTTATCTGGAAAGAAAGAGGAAATTGAACAGTTGTGAAAACAGGCCACAAGACTGGTACAGAAGCATGGATACAGTAATGATGGAGGTCTTAATAACCTCGTTTCTTTGACAAGATCATTGGACCGGTAGATCAAAGGAATGCTATATAACTTACCTAGATTTTAGCCAGGCGTTTAACAAAGTCCCTCATGCTATTCCTGTGGACACGATGGAGTGATGTGGGTTAGACAGTACTAGTTAGCTGGATTCTGGAGCTGGTCATATGGGTAAACCCAAAGAATAGTCATTGATGATTAGGTGCCAGCTTGGAAGGTGTTCTCTAGTGAAATGTCTCAGAAGTCTGTGCTTGCCACTGCACTGTTTATTTTTTAATCATTAATTTGGATCAAATAGTAATATTGTGCTTATCGTTTGTCAATGATGCAAAGCTAGGTGGGATAGCTAACACTTTGGGTGACAGTCAGGATAGAAAATTCCCCTCTCAAATCTGGCCCTGACATCTGGACTTCCAAACCATGCCTCTGCTGCTGTCTCGCCCTTTACTGACCATCTCCCGTGTGTCCAGGTCTATGAAAGGCCATCCCCCTCCTGGCCATGCCCTTGACTTTCCAGGCTTCAAAACCATGCCTCTGCTGCTGTCTCATCCTGTAACTTCCCTCAGTGTCTGGGTTTTCCTGTCCTTGGAGGCTCAAACCATCGCCAGAGTCATCTCACTCCGGAGTATCACACCCCCTTTTCAAACTGGTGAATTCTTCCTGGGCCCTCCATTTTGTGGAGGGTTCCAGGACAGACAGCCTTCATTCTCCTCCCAGCCATGTCTGTGATTGCTGGACTTCAGATCCATGTCCCTATACTGAGATAGGGGCTGACTTTCTTTTGCTTTTAATTGTATTCCTAGCATTTAGCACAGTGTCTAGTACATAGTCCATTCTTTTTTTGGCGGGGGGAGGGACGGCAATCAGGGTTAAGTGACCTGCCTAGGGTCACACAGTTAGTAAGTTTCTGAGGCTGGACTTGAATTTAGGTTCTCCTGACTCCTCAATAGTATGTTCTTAATAGATATTTATTTCCTTCCTTTTTAAAAGGATCTTGACAGACTAGAACATTAGGTTGAATCTAATAAGACAAAATTCAATAGCATTAAATGTAAAATCTTATAGCTGGATTAAAAAAATTCAATTTCATAAGTACCAGATTGGAGAGGCAAGATCTAGGGCTGTTAGTGTATTTTATGTTTAATGTGAGGAGATGACATGGTAAGACAGCCAAAAAAGTTAATTTAAACTTCGACTGTATCTAGAGGCAGAGCATCTAGGACTTTGGAGTATATAATCCTGTTCTATTCTACCTTAGTTAGATGACATCTGGAATATGGTAGTGACTTCTGAGTACTGAATATTAGGACTACTGTTGCTATTGGTTGTTGCTGCTTCTGCTGCTTCTGCTGCTGCTGCTGCTGCTGCTACTCCTCCTCCTCCTCCTACTACTACCACTGCCACCACCAGACATTTTTGAAGCACATTAAGGTTCACAGAGTATTTTATCTACTGGTTGTTTAAGCATATAGTGAAAACTTCATTAAGACTTTTAAGACACCTTGCACATTATTTCATTGGAACATCACAACATCCAATGAAGTCAGTACTACAGGTATTACTCCCATTTTACAGATAGGAAACTGAGGATTACAAAGATTAAGTAATGAGCCCATGGATAATCAGCTCTTTAGGTCCAAAAGAAGGATTTGCAAATGGTCTTTCTGGCTTCAAAATACAGCAGTCTTTCTCCTATGCCATACTTCTTCATTGGTAAGATGGACAGTTTCATAAGAAGGTGACCAGGAGGATGAAAGGTTCTGAACTCCTGTCATATGAGGATCAGATGAAAAAAAATGAGGTGGACATTTGACCTCATTAGAACAGAAGTCTAATGAGGCACAATAAAGCTGTGTTCATGAATTGGAAGGACTGTCATGTCGGAGAATCTATAAATCTACATTTATTAAATATCTATTCTATACCATGCATTGAGCTAGGTGCTTGGGATAAAAAAAATGAACAAACATAAAACCATAAACCACTCTTGCCCTTGAGGAGCTTACATTTTGTTGAGTAGCGGAGGGTGATGACTTATATGTATATAAGTATATATGAAACAAATGCAAACTAATGGGGGGGAGGCACTAAGATCTAGGGGGATCAAGAAAGGTCTCATGTAGAAAGTGATGCTTGAGCTGAACTATAAAGGCAGCTAGAGATTCTAAGAGGTAGATATAAGGAAGGAGTGTGTCCTAGGCTTAGGGAATCTAGTTGCAAAAGCACAGAGATAGGAGGTGGATTGCTGTGTGGGAGGAATAGTAAGAAGGACAGTAATGTATAATATGCCTAGAGAGGGAGAGTGAAGACAGATTGTGAAGGACTTTTAATGCCAAACAGGAGCTTTTGTATTTGATTCTAAAAGCAGTTGGCTGCAACTAGAGTTTATTGAGCAGGGGAGTGATATCATCAGAACTGTACTTTAGGAAAATCACTTTGACAGCTGTGTGGAGGTTGGATAGGAGCAGGGAGGGACCTGAGGCAGGGAGAGCAACTAGGAAGATTTTAAAACAGTCCAAGTGAGAGGTGCTAAATAGAATGATGTGGACATAAGAGACGTAGAGTAAGAATAGAAAAGACCTGGCAAGTGATTGGTTACAGAGAGGCGAAGGAAAGGAAGAAGCTGAGAATGATTGAGGTTGCAAGCTTGAGTGACTAGAAAGATGATGATGCCCTCAACATAAATAGTAAAGTTCAGAAGAGTTTTTAGGGGAAAGATAATGAGTTCTGTTTTGTGCACACTAAATTTGATATGTTTTTAGAACATGCAGTTTAAAATGTCTAATACAGTTGGTAGTAGATGATGTGGGAGTAAATTTCAGAGAAAGAGTAGAATTAGTTACATAGACGATAGTAATCTGTATGGAGAATATCATTGAACCCATGATTATTGTTGAAATCACTAGGGGAGAACAAGGGTGGGGGAAGAGAGGGAGAGGGAAAGGGAAAGGGAGAGGAAGAAGAGAGGATCCAGGACAGAGCCTTGGAATACACTCACAGCTAGGGAAACAATGTGCTTGCTGATCCAGTAAAGGAGATTGAGAAGAAAGAAGGGGTTAGACTTGTTCTGCTTGGCCACAATGGGCAGAATTTGGAGCAATGGATGGAAATTGTAAAGATGCTGAAGGCTTTGAGTAGAAAAATTAGTTTGCTATCTATGTGAAGGATGAATTGGAGAATGGAGACAGCAGAGACCAGTTAGGAAGTTATTACAATGGTCCAGGTGAGAGAGAAGTAATGAGGTTCAGAGCTTGGTTGATCATAGGGAGAGTAAAAGGAAGAGGACAGATGTAAGGGATATTGTGCTAGTTAAATTGGTAGGAACTGACAACTGATTCAATGGGGTGGGGATAAAGGAAAGAAAAAAATGAGAGATGATTTTTGTATTTTGAGCCTAAGTGACTTAGAGGCTAGTGATGAAATCAATAAGTTGTCAATATATAATCTGAAGGTCATGAGTTAATATTATGTGGGTAGTGTTGGTGGGAGTGGGGGTTGGATTGATGAGTTCAGTTTCGGGCATGGTGAATTTGGAGTCAGTAGGACACTGAGATATCCAGAAGGCAGATGGAAATATAGGTCAGTGATATAGATCTGGGAATCAAGATAGAAATGCTAATTGAAGTCATAGGGGTGGATGAAATTGTTAAGGCAGAAGGTTTAGAGAGAGCTCTGAGGATGATCAAGGTCAGAGCCTCCAGGGATGTACATAATTGGGGATGCAAAGAGCCAATAATGGAGACTGAGGAGGAATGACAGAGAAATAAGAAGAGAATCAAGATAGTATAGTGTCATATAAGACAAGGAGGAGATAGTATCAAGAGAGAAAGGGTGAGCAACAGTATAAATGCTACAGAACAATTGGAGGATAAAGACTAGAAAAAAGGCCTTCTAATTTGTCAATTAGGAGGTAACTGGTAACCTTTGAGAGAAATATATCAATTGAATGGGTATGGTGGTAGAATGGGAAGCAGAATCAGGCAGTTGAAAAGTAAGTGGATTGTGAGAAAATAGAGGGATGATCATATGAGCAGGTTGCAAAACCAAAGGTAGAGAGGTTTAAAAATGTGTTGGGGAGATTCATAGAACCTTAGAATCATAGAAACACAGGCTCTTAGAATTTAAAAACCTTGAGCTCTATTTTATCCCCTAGGATTCATTGCAAGCTTTTCTATTTGACATTTTAAGCCCTTCACACTCTGGCTTCAACTTTCCTTTTCAGGCTTATTATATACTGTTCCTCTTCACGTACTCTATTTATGTTGCAGACAAACTGGCCTGCTTGCTATAGAAAATATTCCATCTCCTACCTCCAAGCCTTTGTACTCTCTTATCTCACCAGACTTGAGATGCTTTCCATCCTCATCTCCACCTTTTAGAATCCCTAAGCACCTTAAAGGGCCACCTCCTACACAAGGTCTTTACCAATGGCTCAGTTATTAGTACTGACCGTCCCAGCACCCACTTGATACCTGCTTCCTATAGAATTCATGTTTATCTGTATTCGTGTTGTTTTCTCTCAATAGAATGTAAGCTCCTTGAAGGCAGAGATTATTTCATTTTTGCCTCTGTATCTCCAACATCTAGCAGACTGTTGGGCATATGGCAGGCACTTAACAGGTGTTTGTGGATTAGAGCTGGAAGGGAACTTGCGATCTCAGCCTGTGCAACTTCTCATTCAATGCGGAGATCACCTTTGGAGCATCTCTGGAAAGTGTTCATCCTGACTCAACTTGAAATCCCATTATTGTTGCTCACAGAACAATATGTGGTCAGTAAAATGGATTTAGCACACACGGAGAGCTTTCTAACAAGGGGTGGGGCAGGGTTCATTCAGCATCTCCACAATCTCAAGGAAGTGAATGCTTTGTCTAGAAAGCTAAGGACTGATCTAGAACAATAAAAAAGGAATAGAAGGCAGTTAACTTGGGACTTAGGCACAGGCCTCAGTGTCCAGGGGGAGATAGGTGACTTATTCACTGCAGAGGAGATGGATTGAGCACCCTCATGCTTGTTTCCAGCTGATTTGGGGAACCATCCACACATGGATCCTCTCCCTTCTGTACACACTTAGGGGAGGGTGCTGATTGTAGTTAGGATGTTTGTAACCATTCCAGAAGAGGGATTCTTAACAGACACATAGATTCAAATTTCCTTCAGAATTCTGTGCCTTCCCAGTCCTTCCCCTATCCCTCACTACAAACACCTAGAATCTCTCCATTCTGCCCACTTTTAAACTCATTTCTTTAGGGGAAGATGGAAATAGCTAGTTCCCAAATACTGCCTAAAAATTCTATAGAGAGTCCCTAAGGGAAGGAGGAAGGAACAATTTGTTCCATAGTCAGCCACCAAGAAATCTAGAGTATGCAAAGCCACCAATGGAATTATTTTGACAATTCCCAATTGTTTATTTTGAGGATTATCCACATTGGATATTTACAAAATCACAGAATCTCAGAGATCACTAAGTACAACCCATTCCTGCATAAGAATTATCTCTATAACATATATGATTTGTGGCTACCCAGTCTTTTCTTGAAGATCTCCAGTGAGATGGAACCCACTCTCCTGAGGGGATCCATTCTCTTTTTTTGGACAACTCTAATTGTTAGGAAGGTTTTCTTCATAACAAGCCAAAATCTGTCTCTTTGCAATATCCCCTCATTTCTCCTAGTTCTGCCCTCTGGGGCCAAGCAGAACAAGTCTAATCTCTTATATTGAATATCTTGTTCAACCACCTTAACGCAGATATCATGCTCTTACCCCTCCAAAAACAAATCTTAAAAATTTATTTTTGTTATCTGATCCTCATATAGCATAATTTGAAGGCCCTTTGCCATCTTGGTCCTTTTCCTTTGTATGTTGTCAAACTCACCAATGGCCTTCCTAAAATGTGGTGAACAGAGCACAGTGCTCTAGGTGTGGTCTGACCAGGTCGTCATACAATAAGGCTATCACTTTTCTAGACTCGAACATGCTTAATGCCTCTCATTGCAGCCTAACATCTTTTTAAGCCTTGGCACCTTTTTAGGCCTTGGTCAGAGGCAATATCCAAAGCTTTAGCAAAAGAAATAATTATGTAATTTTGTTTGAGAAAGAGAGGCTTAATAAGGACTATTTGCATATAAACTAAAGTGGAAATCTTAGCTTAGCAACAAGTATAAATTGAACTACTAAGCATATGGTAGCCATTAACTCATAAAACAAGAACGAATCCTACATAATGAAAATAGAATTCTTAGAAATAATACTGGAAATATTAAGCCTGAGATAGAAGCGGGAGTTACCTAAATAAGACTATGTGAGCTTTCCATCCAGTTCCTGGGTGGGGTGGGGGGAGAAAGAAAGAGGGAGAGGAAGAGGGAGAAAGAGGAGAGGGAGAGGGAGAAGGAGAGGGAGAGGGAGAGGGAGACTGAAGTAGCCTCCTCATCCTCTCCACCTCTGCTCAATCAAGAGGAAATGAAAAGTGAGAGCAGAACTGAGAGGGTTTTCCATCATGGAAGGGAAGAGGCAAGGGCAGAAACAGTGCAGGAAAGCTGTTCTATTTTCAGTTGGAAGGGAAAAGAGAGAAAGGAAGCAAAGGCAAAAGTAAAACTACAGAATCCCTTCTTATTACTTCTAGTCAAATGACGTGACATGCTTCCAGACATGTGTCTTCCTGCTAGGACTCAAGGCTGTACTTCAGCTTCACTTCCAAGGATGACAATGCCCATTTCTATTGGAAGCTTCACCAGGAAAAACATCATTTATAAATCCAAAGGCAATATGATCCTTAATATATTTTCTCAAATCCTGACACATGACTAATTGGGGGCCAACATATTGAATCAAGAAGACCTTATTCCTCTTGATAATGGAAAGTTTCCTTAATCCTTTAACCCCTATGGGGACCATCTTCACCAACAGGAGCTATATATAGAAAGGGATAGGCTGTTTAATTCCCCTCACCATTCAAATAGCTGCAAGAAATCAGTTGTTAACTATGTTTTTCTTGTTGTTGGTTTTACCAAGGATGGTGGAGCTAGACACCCTCAATACTATTATACTTTTGTCTAGCCTGTATCTCTACATCTTTTCCAGAAAAACAGTAGGAGAGAAGAGAGAAGGAACTTCAAAAGGTTGAACAAACAGGGAAATTTTGTTACTATTATGTTAAATTTAATACATGCCTTTTAAAACAAACAAACCATATATACTAGAAACTCACAGTTTCACATGCAATCTTCTTTTTATATAGTGAAATGTTTATATCTGTTCATGTTTAAATTTAGAAAAAAAAAAAGAAAAAAAGACTAGGATGAGAGTCTTTATCAGATGCTTTGATAAAATCTAGGTAAAGTGTTTTTTCCTCCAGTATTCCTAGTCTTATGTCCCCCATGGATCATTCTTCCCTTGTCTCCATTGCATTGTCAGTCAGGGTGAAGTCAAACTTACTTCACCATCAGTCAGAGCCAGTTTAGATCACTAAAGGACAGAGCAATGAGCTAAATTAAAAAACAAAGATAAACTTGGAGCTCAAAGGGATCTTAGGGATAATCTTATTTAATTTACTGTATTTTGTAGGTAGGAAAGGAAAAACAAAAAAAGGAAGGTAGAAGGTACATTATCAATGGTGCAACCTGTCGTTTCAATTTATTTGCATAAGACTATCCTCATTGATGGAGAATAACTACTCAATGCTCTGTTTGATGGGTAGTGTTGGGAGAGGAGCTTGAAAGAAGAAAGATCTTTTTCCTTAAGGCTTCTGGTTTTGAAAAACATAGATTCTAGATTTTCTTCAGAGAAAGGTCCCCAAAGAAAGAGATAGATTGTAGGAAGAGTCTGCAACTTAAATCATGTCAGTATCTCTAGCTTAGTTTGCTAGAGAACTCAGGGAATGACTCTTTGGGTGAAATCTGGGTTTGCTTACCATGTACCAGGCACTGTGCTAAGTAGTAGAGATATGGAAAGTCCTACACTCCAGTTAAAAAAATCACCTCTATAAGTACAGGATAGAGGAGGTATAAACTTGCAATCATTCCTGTGATAAAGGTTCAGAGGTTTTACTATATTACACAGTCAGTTTGAGTCAAAATATGACATGGCAGAAAAAAAGGTAATGTGATTTTAGGTAGCATTAAGAGAGGCTTTATGACCAGAATGAGGGACATATTTATTTCACTCTATTTTTCCCTGATCAGATGCAATCTAGGATATTGTACTTATTCTAGAGAACCACATTTCAGGAAAGACGTTGAAAAATTTTATGACACTGATTTAGATAAATATTGAGGTATATCCTTTATAAATATGTAAATGGAGGCAAATGGTTTTCTGTGCACCTCTTTTTTCAGAATACCTCTTTAGTCATGCAATTAATAGAAAATGACAAAGAATGTGAGGTCCCACCGTTTTTATTGCTTATTATAGAAAAGTGCTTGACTTGGTAGTACAAAAGGTTTCTACACCAAGAAGGCATCTCATATATACACGTATATATATATATATATATATGTATATGTATACACACATGTATCTCCATGAGATATATATTTATATCTGTATGTGTGTGTCTACATGTATGTATATATGTATTTACATATATGACTTTACAAGCTACCTCTTCCTTTTGTACTCTGGACTTGGCATTTGGTGGCAAATAACTTTACCTCTCATTGATTCAGCTATCAGATCTAAATAATACCCAGTTCAAGTCTCTCTCCTGAGATGCAGTCCTATATCATCAACTGCTTATTGGACATTTCCAACTGTATGTACCTTAGGCATTTCAAAATAAAAACAAAGCTCATCATCTTTCCTTCTAAAATTTTCTCTTTGTGTCTCTGTCTCTGTCCCTGTCTCTGTCTCTGTCTCTCTCTATGTCTCTTTCTCTGTCTGTCTTTGTTTCTGTCTCTCTCATACACACACGCATGCACACACACACACACGCATGCGCACGCGCACACACACACACCCCTTTCCATATTTAATCTGTTGCAATATTTTGCTGATCCTACTTCTACAACATCTCTTACAGCTTTACTTACATGGCCAATATTTTCATTCAGGTCATTGTCACTAATTACCTACCTATTTCAATAGTCTCCTAATTGATATTCTTGCCTGTGCACTCTTCTCTGTACAATGCCCACTCCACACAGTTGCCAAATTAATATTCCTGAAATGCAGAACTGCCCACATCACTCCTCAGCTCAAGAAGTTTTAGTGGTTCCCTATTGCCTCTAGGATAAACTCCAAATTCTTTCATTTGGCATTTAAAGCACTCCATAGTATGAGTCTTGGCTCCCTTTTCAGGATTATTGCACACAATTCCCCTTTATACATTCTAAGCTCCATGCA
Organism: Trichosurus vulpecula; assembly: GCF_011100635.1. Taxonomy (NCBI): domain Eukaryota; kingdom Metazoa; phylum Chordata; class Mammalia; order Diprotodontia; family Phalangeridae; genus Trichosurus; species Trichosurus vulpecula. The sequence goes on along the minus strand of NC_050575.1, from coordinate 181,083,531 downwards.
AAGCAGCCTGCCTATTCCTAGTTCGTGCTATGTCTTCTGTCTCTATACTTTTGCACAGGGAAATCAGGAATATACTTCTTTCTTACCACTAACTCTTAGAAACCCTGACTTCCTTTAAGGAAGCTCAAGCATAGCCTCCTCTGTAAGGCCTATGTTAATAGCGCTCTCCTCAAAAATTAGACTGAATTTATGCATATATACAGGGTTTCACAAAGTCTTAGTGCGATTTTAAGCTATAAAAGCTTAACCTTTCAGAATTCCCTGAATTTTATATTTGCTTATTTGTATACAGGTCATTCCCCCTCCCCAACAGAATGAAAGCTCCTTGAGGGTAGAAGCTGTTTCAGTTTTATCTCTGTATCTCCAGTGTCTAGCACAGTGCATGGCACATAGTAGACTCTTACCAAATGTTAATTGACTGACACATAGTAGACTCTTAACAAATGTTAATTGGCTGACTGAATGACTACGCTTTCCTTTTTATGCCTTACTTGCTATCAGTGATCAGAATACTGTTGAACAGTTGTCTCTTCTGTTGTATCTGTTGAGGAACCTTACTTAACATCATGGATCCATTGAAATCTGGGAGAAGTGTTGCCAACTGAGAGCATGATCAGAGGTTGGTGCCTTGGATAGTCTGCAGAACTCTTTCAAATGAGAACCCATTGAAAACATTGGTGAAGAGAAAACATACAGCCACTTAAAATATTTGAAGGGCTATTATATGAGAGGGAATTAGACTTGCTTTGCTTGGCCCCTGAGGACAGAAGTAGGAGTGATGAGAAAAAGTGGCAGAGAACCAGATTTCAGCAGGCAATATAAATTACGCTAGCGATTTAAATCTGTCCCAAAGTAGAAAGGGCTACCCCAGGAAGTACTCCATTCCCACTCATTAGAGGACCTAAAGGAGAGGCTTCATGATGAGCATACTGTTGGAGGATTCCTGCTTTGGCTGGAGTTACTAGATTCTTTCCGAGACTCCTTCTGACTCTGAAAGTTCATGGTACTGTGGTTGCTTATGTACCAAAAAGTTAAAGCTATTACAAAGAATAACAGTTAGCATTTTAAAGCACTCTAAGGATTTTAAAGTGCTTTACCTATGTAACCCCTGTCCCAAAGCTCATTGGTATGAGACTCTCTCCTTCTTGGTGGAGATGAAGGTCGTGGCTCACATGAAGTAGAATTGGCCAGTCAGTGAGCTGCAGTTTTCAGCAGGCTCTTTTGGGACTCTCCATGAGGGAGTCCCCTTTGAGTTCCCCTTTGGGACTCTTGAGGGCCAGTCCTTTTTGGAGGAGTAAAGCTTTAAGTCTTCTTCAAGCATTGAGTTGTTTCAGGCACTGATTGCTTTCAGCTTTGAAAGAAGATAGAAGAGGCAGGACTCCACTTCAGGTTGCTGAAGGAAAAGACTCTAGAAAGACATGAAAGGAGCTCCAGTCTCCACCATCTTGCTATATCCAGTTTGCTTCTTTGGGGAGTTTCCCCTTGGCTGAGATCTAGGATCCTCTCTCTTGGTTGAGCTGTGTTACTGCACTCCCAATGGGAAAGCTCCTTCATTCTGAATTGTCTGGTATATATTCTCCTATGTATTCCTTCTCTGATTTCTATTTTTTTCTACAATTTGATTAAGTGGGTTTCTTTGCTATTTGCTATGTGTATTCATTGTGGAACTGGTATTAGGTAGGAAAGAGGTCAAGCCTTGGATATAGAGCTTGGAGTATCTGTTCCCATCAACATGACAAAGTGATTAAAAGTTAGCTCAAATCCCAATCATATCCCCTAGATGAAAAAAAAATTCAAGGGATCAGATTTATATACATCTAGTTCAGTAGCCCCTCTCTCTGAGGGGAACAGAGTGGTGGCCTTCGACTCCAACCTTCTGCTTCCACTCCTAGCAGGAATGAAAGTCTCCCTTGGAAAAGGGTGGTGTGTGTGTGTGTGTGTGTGTGTGTGTGTGTGTGTGTGTAGAAAAGGCTAGAGATGTCTATTTTGTCTCCTTTCAAGCTACACAACAATAAGCCCACGTGTCACATGTGGAGTGATATTTCACATGTGGGGTCCACGCTTATTTGCTACATATATACTACTTCATTTGATGCTCATAAAACCCCTACAAAGTAAGTGCTATTATCACCTTCCCCATTTTACAGTTGAAGGAATTGAGACTGAGACAGGTTAAGGGACTTGCTTAGGGTCAAGGTCTGAGGCAGGATTTCAGCTCAAATCTTTCTGACTCCAAGTCCAACACTTTTTCCACCGCACCCACCTATGTGCCTTAATATTAAATCCAAGACTGAATGACTTAATGCTGTTGTGGATTTTCTATGACACAAGTCCTTGGCAATGACAACTGACAGTTGACTGTAAATTAGATGAGGTTAGGGTCCATATGAATTTAATGATTATCCTTTCCATTACTTTCCATGGTCTTAGAAATGTAAGATAGCTTTTCCAAGTAGTACCCCAAAGAGACTTTGGTTCTTGTGTTCCCTTACTAAAATCTCCTGTGATCATATTTGTGTCCTTAGAAACATTTTTGACCTTTGCTTTTCCTGATTTTGTGAAGGAGGGTGGTAGGAGGAGGGAAGCACACCCCAAGACTACTTTCCCTTTTGGAAACTAACATTCTGACATTCAAACCTATAACTCTTGGATGTGGAAATGAGAGGGCAGGATCCCATGTAGTCTTGCTATTTGCATCCAAAATTCTTTTGTCATCCTTTAGTTGGCTATTAATAATTGGCTTGTGCTTATCATAGCGATTTAATGTTTACAGAGCAGTTAATTCACCACCACCTTATGGGATAGGGTATAAATCTTGTTTTTAATTCAGTGGTATCTCTTATGTTCATAGAATCATAGATTCAGAGCTAGAGATGAGGAAATTAAGAAACAGGAAGCCCAAGTGATTTATCCATGGTCACAGAGGTAGCAAGCATCAGGAATAGGATTTGAACCCAGGTCCTCTGCATTCAAGTCAGCATTCTTTCCACCCACTATATCACACTTTGTCCCCTTCTCTCAATTTACATAACCTTCACTTTAATTTAGGCCCTATCACTTTTTTCTTGGATTATTTTAATTAGCCTCCCTTCTTCAAGTCTCTCCCTACTCCTATCTATCCTCCACAAGCTGCCAAAGTACTTTTTAATGTGGGTCTGACTACATCATGTCTCCATGCAATATACTAGCAATATTACTTCTAGGATAAAAAATCAACTCCTCTGTTTGGTTTTTAGAAGTCATCATAGTTAGCCTCTTCCTGTCTTTCCAGTCTTCTTACATAGCATTCATTTGCATACACTACACACTCCAGCCAGATTGGCCTCACTTGCTGTTCTTAACACACAACAATCCATCTCCCGTTCTCTGTGTCTTTGAACTGTCTGTCTCCCATGCCTGGAAGGTTCTCTCTATTTACCTCAATCTCTTAGAATCCCTGGCTTCCTTTAAGACTGAGTTCCAATGCCATCTTTTGCAGGAGGTATTTCTTAGTCTTATAAGGTGCCAGTGCCTTCCTTTTTAAGATTACCTTCAATCTACTCTGAGAGTCTTACAAGTACCCATTTATATATGTATGGCTTAATATGTTATATACTATCAATTATACATATTGTATACTACAAATCACACATGTATATATCCTCATTAGAAAGTAAGCTCCATGAGGATAGAGACTGTTTTTAGTTTTTATTTGTATCCTTAGCCCTTGGCATAGTGCCTGGCACCTAGCACTTAATAAATGTTTGATTATTCTGTTATCCCTATTTTATAGATGAGGAACCTGAAGCTTACAGGGAATAATCTAGACTTAAAGGAAGAAGGCCTGATTATTATTGAAGTCTCTTTCTTACTACATCCTTCTCCCTCTCTGTTCAGCAGCACGAGGAAGATAGCAATATTTGGCATGCATCCCTAACTTTTCAAGAGTCTCCTCAGGAAAGATGTAATTCAATTCCACCAGTAATGATTGGATTACTACTGTATGAGTAGTATGGCACTGAGTAAAGAATGTCAGAGAAGGAGATATGATTCATTGCTCCCTTTATGCCTCCCCCCACCCCCAAGAAGCTTACCTTGTGTTAGGAAGGTAAGGTTCACCCACCTGAAACCAGTAGAGAGTAATACAAAGCAATGTGTCACAAAATTAAGATAACTTTGCATCAGACCTTTTATTTAAATGGCATAGGGAACTTCCAGTGTGGTAACTCCCTCTGTTAGCATTAGAAGTCAGCATCTGCTCTGCAACTGATAGCCTTAGAGAATCATAGGGGGTGATAAGAAGTGAAGGCACTTGAATTGAGTTTTCCTATCTTAAGACCAAATTTCTAACCATTAAACCATGCTGTTTCTTACTTGCTTTCATACTTCAAAAACCCATGATTTCATTAGTCTGGTTGTCCTCTCTACTGACACAGATGCCTTAGTATATGGTCTTCATGAAGATTAAAGATCATAGAATAAAAAACTTAGAAAAGAAGTTGATCTAACACCTTTGGCAGCTAGGGATAGGAGATGTATATTTAAGCAAACAAGAGACAGAAACAATTACAACAGATGAAATAGATAATTTTAATTTCATGAAATTGAAAAGCTTCTGCACAAACACAATTCTAGGATAAGAAGAAAAGTATATGATCAAAAGCCAATAGACAAGTGATCAAAGGATGTGAACAAACAGTTCTCAAAAGAAGAATTGCACCCTGTTAGCAACAGTATGAAAGAATACTCAAAGTCACTAGTAAGAGTCATGCAATTCAAAACAATCTTGAAGTTTCATCCCACACCCATAAAAAATGCCAAAGATGACAAAAGGTGGGAATAGTCAATGTTTGACTAGCTGTGAAAGGCTAGGTCCACCAAAGCACTGTGGATTAGAACCATAATTTTGGAAAGCAGTTTGGAACTACGTAATATAATTGGTTAAAATGTCAATATACTTTGTCCCAGAGACTCTATTAGTACGCATATATCTCAAGGAGGCCATTGATAAAAAGAAACATCCCATATATAACAAAATATTTATGGTGGCAGAGAACTAAAAACAAAGTAGGTGACCATGTTTGGGAAATGGCTAAACAAATTGTGATACATAAATGTAATGGAACATTATTTTGTTGTAAGAAACAATACATATGATGAATACAGAAAGGCATGGAAAATTTTATATTAGTTGATACAAAATAAAATAAGTAGAGCCAAGATAACATGCACAATGACCACAGCAAAATAAATGGAAAGAATAACCACAAAATAATAAAAAAATGAAGGTTGTAAAAATACAAAGAAACTACTTCACCCCAAAGATGAAATGCAAGAAAATACTGCCACTCTACTCCTTTGTAGACATTTTTACGGAACCATTTTTATGGAACATTGCATATATTGTCAGATTTTTTTGAGGGATTGATTGGTTCTGATAATTTTTTCTTTTCTTCCTTCATTTGTTTTTTTTAAATGAGATGATATCCAAAAGTAGAGGAGAGGGCGAGATAGGAGGGAAAATTCAGTCGATATAAAACAAATTTAAAAATTAATTTAAAAATACTTTAAAAAGATCTATGATTTCATTAGTCCTGTTGTGCTTTCTATTTACACAGACGCCCTATAGATGGTCTTTACGAAGCGCTACATCCGGACTATTTATCACCGCATGGCCAGTCTTCTGGTGATAGATCTTAGTCTGTCACCTTAGCTGGTTAGTCAATCAATAACTACTAGGATGCAAAGAAAGGCAAAAATAATCCATGTCCTCAAGAAGCTCAAGTTCTAATAGGGGATATAACATGTAAATAATCAGATATATAGAAGATATGTTCCATCTTGGTAGGCTTGTATACTGTTGGCTTCAAGAGCCCAGAATAACTTCAAGGCATTGTGAAGTGTCAGAGGAAGATTTTCAGAGAGGTAAATATAATCCAAAGTTAAAAATGTGTGCCTGTGAGCATGATAAGAGGTCTAGAAGGAGGGGATATTACCGTTGGCTAGAATATCCAAGGCTGACTTTGTGGTGGGAATTAAGGGGGGCCTTGAAGAATAAATAGGGCATTGCAGGTGAAGCAGAAACATAAGCAAAAGAAGAGAAAGTGTAACTAATTGAATGTGTATTTCAAAGAGTGGGAGATAGTGACAGTGAACAGACCTTGCTAGACCTTAGAGTTCACGGATTAGATGACCTTCCAACAAAGTCCCTTTGAATTCTGAGATTATACAATTTTATATTTAGCTTAGGGCTCCTTTGCTTTTTTCCCTCCCTCCCTCCCTCTCTTTCTTACTTTCTTTCTTTCTTTCTTTCTTTCTTTCTTTCTTCCTTCCTTCCTTCCTTCCTTCCTTCCTTCCTTCCCTCTCTCTCTCTCTCTCTCTCTCTCTCTCTCTCTCTTTCTTTTTTGCTATGGACCTCTATCTAGCCCCTGGACTCCTCAGAGTAAGGCTTTTAAATGCACAAAATAAAATCTATAGGATGACAAAGGAAACAAGTTGTATTAGAATGCAATTATCAAAATATTAAAAGTTCACAGACCCCTGGTTAAGAATCCTGGATTTAGAGGAAACTTAGGGGCCATCAAATCCAACTCCCTTATTTTGTAGATGAGGAGCTAAGGCCCAGAGGTTAAATAACTTATCCAAGGTCACAGAGGTCGCAGAGCCAGAAATTGAACCCAGCATTTCTAACTTCCTCTTCTTTCCACGGCAGCACAGTCCCCTGGGTTTCTACGTGGGGCAGGAGAGGGTGGTAAGCAATTCAATTCAACAAATATTTGTTAGGGAAATAGGAACCACCAAGTTTTTCCACAAGCCATCTTACTGATTAACTCACTGTTAAAGGGACCCTAAGATGCCTGGGTAAATGAGGATTGGAGCATTTCTTACATTTTATTTTTAGCAGACACAACCTGATGCAATAGATAGAGTGGCAGACGGAGTCAGGAAGACCTGAGTTCAAGTCCTTCCTCTGACTCATTCTACTTGCATAGTCTGGGGAAAGTCAAGGTAACCTCCTAATGCCTCAGGTAGTTCATTAAGACTGTAAGTTATATAAGAGTTACCCATCTGCATTGATGGAGAGAGGCTCCTCTCTGGGAATTCTCTACACCAATGGAGAGCTTTGTACATCAATGAAATCACAGATTTGGAAAAAAAAAATCATAAAGGTAGCTATTCTGAACTGCTTCATTTTGAGCAAACTTCCTCTTCTGGACATTAGGTGGCAGCAAAAAAACAGGTTTTGAGCATTTGCTGTGACTACCACTTCTTGGAGGAGAGAGAGCAAGTGACTTGCTCTGCTTCAGGCTTTGGGTTGATTTAGGAAAGGAGTTTACCCAGAGAAAGGTGAGTGTTGAACGGCTGTTCTTTGCACCAAATAGGGTAGATGCTTCTTGAGTGTCAGTCTGAAATAGAGTAAATTTGTTTTGTCTTGGGTTGCAGTCTGGAGGGAGCAGCTTGTTCCCCTGGGCGTCTTGTCTTTGCTGCCCTCTGCTGGCTCTTGCTCTAGGTTACCTTGAATGGAGATGTCTGCTGTAAAACCCCGGTGCAGCTTGGCTTTTCTGTAAGAATTGAGAGACAGGGTTGGGAAGGAAAATGTGTCAAAATTTGGGAGCTCTCTTTCAGAGCAGCGAGAGCCTTAGTGTCTCAGGCTCAAGTTTGTTTTCACTGCCTACCTCATCCAATGCCAGAAATGCTTTTCATTCTACGCCTTAGCTGGGTGGCTCAGAGATCAGCAAAAAGGGTTTACGCTTAAAGAAGACTTCAGTTCAAATTCTGCCTCTAACCTTAACCTTAACCTTTCTCAGAATGACATTATATTGTAAAGAAAATCTGCCAAATCATCTGCCAAATGATGGAGGTTGGACTTTATAGCCTCCCCGCTATGCAAGAACCACAGAGAGAAGAGGCCCACTGATGTACTCATCCTTGGAATTTGAATCATCCAATGTGGTTCTAGGAGGCATCAGAAATCATCTAGTCCAACTTCCTCTTTTGACGGAGGAGGAAACTAAGACCTAAAAAGATTAAGAGTTGTTCTAGGTCACACAATGAATAAGCAGCAAAGACAAGAGCCAAACCTAGGTCTTCTGCATAAACACAAAATTCTTTCCTTTATATTTTGTTGTCTCCCTCCTGTCTGTGACCTTCTGGGTCTTGCCAAGCCCACACTTCGCCTGTCCTGTGATTGAAGCCAAGGTTCTGACTTCATATGAAGTAACCTGTCCAAAGTCTCATGGCAAGAGCAGCAGAGTGGGGGTTCTAGCCCAGATCTTTGGGTCTGGCTCTTTCCTCTGTGTTCTGCTTTCTCCCGTGGGCCTAAGAGACTGGGGACAGTGCTTTTCCTGAGAACAAGTTTGATATTAGGGAGTGATAAGAGAGTGCAGGGCATTGGGCAATGGAGAGTGAAGAAAAGGTTCCAGAAGCCCGTGAAGGTAAACCTTGTGGTGAGGCTTTCATTAGGTTCTCCTGAGTGGATTTTCTTTAAGGGAGGGAAATGTCTAACCTGCTTCTGTACCTGGAGGCCCTTGATGAGTGATGTCTCTCAGAGGCCTGAAGTCTTTGAGCAGGCATGACAAGGGAACAGCTGAGAATGGATTAACAGCGGATTGAGTATGTGTTGTGAGCCTGGCTATTGATTTCTATTCCTGTGCTTCCTGTGTTATTGCACAAATGATTTTATACTCGGTTGAGATTAAATATTAATACATAGAAAATTAAAAAAAGAGATATTCCTGGTCCCTAGGCAGCTGCTTACTGCACAATTAAAAAGCAAATTAATGGCATATGTTAGGAGCAAGTTTGTTGATCTAAATTTTATGATCAAGATATAGCAACTCAAGTGCTATGCTGAGACATTAACTGATTTTGGTCTCAACTTTTCTCAGGTCAAGGGCAGATTGATGGGTGAGGATTCACCTGGACTTAGAAAAATCACTCCTTCCACATTGGCTAGGTCTGTTAGGTGGGCCAGTTATTTATTATTCAAAATGGTAAGATAGGACAGAAACGGGCATTCAATGATTTGTATATAATAGGGACATAGATTTAGAGAAGTGACCTCTAAAGGCATGCTGTCCAAACTCCTCACTTTACAAATGAAGGCGCTGAGGCCCAAAGAAGATTCACGACCCAGATTCTGTCTCCAAACCACTGCTCTCTTTTCACTGTAACACACAATCTTCCATTTCTCAATAGCACTGTCAGTCTGGAGGAGATACAGCTTTCCATGGAGCAGTGCAAAGACACACGCAACTGGAGTTAGGGGGCTTAGGTTCTGTGTGACCTTGGGCTAGCCACTTGACCTCTCTGGCCCTCAGCTTCCTCATCTTAAAATAAGAAGATGAGCGGATTGGATTCAATAACCCCTGGGTCCTTTCTAGTCTTAAATCTAGGATCCTATGAATTAAAAGAACCTCCAGTACCTCATGACATGTTGTGAACAAAGCACTTACATGAGCTGATTGGGAGATACCCTCTTAGTAGCCTAAAGTGCGTGCGAGACAGAGACAGAGAAAGCAAAACAGAGAGAGAGAGAGAGAGAAGGAGGAAGAGAGAAACAGAGACAGAGAGACAGAGCACCCATAGCCTGATTTCTGTGTGCATCTGACCCTGTAGGAAAGGTGTCAGGCAGTCAGTGAATGAGTATTTATTCAGGGCAGTGCCCAGCCTTGTTGAGGAGACAATCAGTGCACAAGTATTTATAGTCAGGCACTATTTGGCATTGGACAGACAAGGGAAAAAGAGGTAGTGCCTATCTTCAAGGAGTTTAGATCATAATTATAGTAACAATAACCTATCTAGAATGCTTTAAGGCTTATATACAACTACTCAGTGAGAAAGGGGGAAAGAATAGGGAAAGGATAGAGGAAAGAGGGCAAGGGGGAGAGGAGAGAAAATGTAAGCAAAGGAAGGAGGAGGTAAGAACAAGGGAGGAAGAAGCCAAAATGGGTGAAAGGGGAGAAAGGGAGGGAGGTATGAGGTATGAGAAGGGGAGAAGAAGAAAATAGGGTATAAGGGCAGAAGAAAGGAATGAGATAATTAAACAGTAAGGGAGATAGAGGGGTTTAGGGACTCTGAGAATGGTGAAAGGGAGAGAAGAGTCTTGGAATTGGAAGGGATCTTAGGAAACAAATGTAAAATGGTGAGAACTCCATGATCACAGAATTTAAAGCTGGGGGAGAAATTAGAGATCTTCTAGTCCAACCCCTTTGTTTTACTGAGGAAGAGAAATTAAGACCTGCCCCAACATATAAATAACAACTAACAGAGACAGTTTTCAAATCTAGATCTTCTGGACAAATTCAGTGTTCTTTCCATTATACCTTGGCTGTCACTATTTTATCTAAGAGCTCCTGGGTCTTGCCTGCCTGACACCCTGCCTACTCTATGGACAGAGCTAAAGTTCTAATGAAGAGCTCTTGACTTGATATCATTAACACTTTCTTCAAAATTTCTAGAACTTGTGGATTCAAGGATCCTGGTATGTGAGTACTCTCTTTACCAGTACAGATGGCATCCCTCCTACAACCTGAGTAGACAGTCTCCTAAAGCTGTTGTAGCTGAAAAATTCCTCACCTTGCAGCCAACCTAGACCATTGCAACAGCCTCTCAAATTTTTTCCCTACCTTGAGTCTCTTTCCACTTCATTCTGATCTTTACTCATTGGCCAAAGGAATTTACCAAAATCATAGGTCTGACCATGTCACCTGTATACATGATAAACTTCAATGACTCCCTCTTACCTCCAGGACTTTCTAATACCTGAATCTAGCTTTAATGTCCCCAGCATCCCTCCTCCCCCAATCTTCTCTAATCTCTACAGATTCCATGTTCCTTCAGCTCATCTTCATGTGACATGGGCTCAAGGGTTGTTAAAGGAGATCATCTTGATGAGCTTATAGGGAAGTAAGCTCTGTTCATGATTTTTGATTGTATAGTTATAGAGAGTAGATGGCCCATTAGCTATATGTTGAGAAGACTAAAGATGTTTGATTAAATTTGCGGCTTGGTGCTGCTTTCTGAGATGAATGATTTGGATTCTTGTGAGGAATATCCAGTGGGAAGATCCACAATGACTTCTAAAAGTGATTGGCCAGACTTCACATTGTAAATTCATTACTGCCTCAATCAAACCACTTAGGACTTAATAATAGAATGTCTTACATTTTTCCAAATGGTGTAATAGTTCAGAAGAGGGAGGGATCACTAGGGAAGACTTCTTGGAGGAAATAGGACTTGAGCTTAGTCTTTAAGAATGGTAAGATGAAGACAGAGAGAGGTGAGGAAGGGCATTCTAGGAAGGAATATGAATTAAATATCAATAATAGGCTTGATTGTTATTGGAAGCCTCTAGCCAAGAGTAAGTCAATCAATGAGCAAATATTTATTATTTATTATGTGTCAGGCACTGTGCTAAATGCTGGGATATTTGTGTATATATATACATGATCTCTACCCTCAAGGAAGGAGAAAATATGTGAAGAATTGCACTATAACTTACATGTAGTGAAAATAGGAGATAATCTCAGAAGGAAGGTACTAACAGTTGTGAGTGGAAGGGAGGGTCAATGGGAAAGGCCTCCTGAAGAAGGTGGGATTTGAGTTGAGTCTTGAAGGTGGTAGAGTGAAAGCATTCCAGGCTTAGGGGACAACCAGTGAAAAGGCAGAAAGGTGAAAGATGATATATCATGTGTGAGGAATAGCCAGGGTAGCTGGATGTTAGTGGTGGATAGTAATGTGTGAGAAGACTAGTGAGGTAGGGAGGGGCCAGTTTGTAAATGGCTTTAAAAGTCAAACGGGAGATTTTATATTTAACTCTGGGGGTAATGAGGAGCTGCTGGAGTTTATTGAGTTGGGGAGACTATACAAGGTCAGAGGTGCTCTTTAGGAAGATCAGTTAGACATTTGAGGAGAGGATGGGGAATGGGGAGAGACTTGAGGCAGGAAAATGACTAGAAAACTATTACAATAGTCCAAGGATGAGGTGTTGAGGGCCTGCAACAGAAGGTCAGCTGTGTGGAGAGAAGAGCACCTGTAGGAGAGATATTGTGAAGACAGAAATAAGATGGCATTAGATTAGATGTGTAGGGTGAGTGCAAGTGAGGAGTTCAAGAAGACACTGAGGTTGTAAGCCTGTGTGACTTGGAGGATAGTTGTGTCCTTGTCAGTAATAGGGAAGTTGGGAATAAGAGTGGGTTTAGGGTAGGGGGAAGAAGAAATGAGTTTGTTTTGGACATGCTGACTTTGAGGTATCTATGGGACACCCAGTTAAAGATATCCATGCGGCTATTAGTGATGCAAGACTAGAGTTCAGGAAAGAGGTTAGGGCTAGTTAGATAGATGTATCTGATAGTCATCTGCATAGAGATAATATTTGAATCCATGGGAGCTAATGAGATAACCAAGAGAGATAGTATAGAGGCAGAAAAGAAGGGGGCTCAGAACAGAGCCTTGGCAAATACTCATTGTGAGTGGATATGACCTAGATAAAGACCCAGGAAAGAAGACTAATGAGAAGTGGTCAGATGGGTAGGAGGAGAACCAAGGGAGAGCAGTGTCACAAAAACCAACAGATTGTCTCATTATCAGCTTAATTCATCTAAAGAGTCCTCTGTTGGTTTTTGGCTTCATTCATTGTCATGTGGTGGAAAGGCCATTGAATTTGGAGTTAGATGTGTTGTTCAGTTGTTTCAGTCATGTACAACTCTTCGTGATACCCCTCTCCTTTTTTTAAGTTTTCTTGGAAAAGATATATGAATCATTTGCTATTTCCTTCTCCAGCTCATTTTACACATGAGGAACTGAGGCAAACAGGGTGAACTGACTTGCCCAGGGTCACACAGCTAGTAGGTGTCTGAGACTAGATTTGAGCTCATGAATATGAGTCTTCCTGATCCCAAGCCCAGTGTCCTTGTCCACTGTACCCCCTAACTACACAGAGTTAGAGGTTCTGTGTTTAAATCTCAGATTTGTTACCTATTAAAGATCAAAGAGAGAGAATTTAAGAATCACCAGACTTCCTAAAAGTCATGAACAAAAATAATATTAGACATAATGTTTTAAGAAACAATAAAAGAAAACTGCCCATATCTCTTAGAGGAAAAAAATGGGACTATAGAGTCCACTGGTCACTTAGCAACAATATAGTCAAAATCCACAACTGCCATGTCAAAGAAACTGCAAGCAGGCAGAAAGAACGAATTCAAGTACTTAGTACACAATCAGGATCGCCTAAGATTTGGCAGCAGCCACTATAAAGGAGAGTAGAGCTTTGAATGTGATATTCCAGAAGACAAAACATATACTCTTAAAACCAAGACTAATTTACCTAGCAAACTGAGTATAATCCTACAGGAGAAAAATGGACTTACAATGAAATAGATGACTTCCAAGCATTCATTATAAAAAGACCAGGTATGTGTAGAAATGTTGAAATACAAACATAAGAGTTAAGGAAATCACAAAATGGTAAACATGAATCAACAGTCATGAGGGTGTAAACAATAATGAACTTTTAACTTTCTAACATAGGGAGATGAGACATGTTCCCTCAGAGCACTATTATCATCAGGATCGTAGAGAGTGTCTAATAAGACAGAGGGCCTGGAACTGGTTTTTAAACTCTTATGATTTTAAGAGAAGAAAGGAAATGGAGGATAAATGACTTATACTAGGGAAGAAAAAGGGAGAAGGGTGGGGAAAATTATCTCACATAATTTGGTTGTACAAGTGAAAAACTATACAAGCAAGGAGGAAGGGTGGAGGGAATAGGTGACATTTGATCCTCACTTTCTTTTGAATTGGACAAAGGAAGGAAAAAAATACACATAGCTGGGTGCAGAAATACATTTTGTTCAACAGGGAAGCAGAAAGTAAGGAGAGAATGGAGAGGAAGGAATGAGAGTGAGGGTAGACTAAGCAAGGGATTAGTCCTAAGCAAAACGGATTGTAACCACACTGAGTTCTGGGTGAGGGAAAGAGAAGAGGAACAGGAAAGCAGAATCAGATTGCATCAGAGCTAGAGAACTGGTATTGAGCACATTTCACTCTCACTACTCTCTTCATTATAAAGAGGGGATGGGAAACTGATCAACAGCAGTGACCAACCTAGTAGACTCATGATGGAACTTGCTACCTACTTCCTGATAGAGAAGTGATGGATTCAGGGTGCAGATGAGGACTTTTTTTCACATGACCAGTGCAAGAATTTGTTTTGCTTGACTAGGCTTTTGTGTCAATAGTGGTGGAGGTGAAAGGGAGAGAAGGCATATTTTCATCAATAAAAAATAAGTTACAAAGTTGAATGCAGCTAAGATTTGTAAGGACATGGTAAACTGGGAAAAATATTTGCAAAAAAAATTTCCTGATAAAAGCCTCAAAATATATAAGCAATAGATTTAAATTTATAAGAATAAGAGTTATTTACCAATTAATGAGTGGTCAAAGGATATGAACAGGCAATTTTCAAGGTAAGAAATCCAAGCTATTAAGAGCCATACAAACAAAGGCCTCAAAATCACTAAGAATTAGAAAAATTCAAATTAAAGCAACTCTGGAGTTCTACCTTATACCCATCAGATTGACGAAGGTGGTTAAAAAAGGGAAATGATAAATGTTGGAGGGACATGGGAAAAGAGGCCCATTAGTGCACCATTACTATGGTTGGATGGTACCATCTAACCAATTGAAACTATGGCCCAAATGTTACTAAGCTGCATGTTCTTTGATGCCACTACTAAACCTAGACTCGGAAGAGATCAGAGAAAGAGGAAAAGCATCCATATGTACAAAAATATTTTTATCGTGTCTTTTGTAGTGTCAAAGAACAGAAAACTAAAGGTGTACTCAGTTGGGGAATAGCTGAACACATTATGTCATATTCATATAATGAAACATTGCATCATAATTAAGCTTTTATGAATTGATGCAGTGAAGGGAGAATAATTTATAAAATAGTAACAACATTGTAAAGTCAAACAACTTTGAAAGTTGTAGTAATTCTAATCAATACAATGATCAAACTGTTCCTAAAGAGTGATGATAAAGGATGCTAACCACCTTCTGACAGAGAGGTGGTGGACTCAAAATGCTGAGTGAAACATACATGTTTACATGACAAACATGGGAATTTCTTTGGCTTGACTATGTGTATTTCTTACAATGATTTTGTTTCTCTCTTTTCTTTCTTCAGTGATGTGAGGAGAGAAAATAAATGTTTGTTAATTGAAAAAATAACAAAGAAAATTCATGGAGTTGATAGATTGACTATTTTGTTCAAGAAATGACAAGAAGTCCAGTCATTGGATCATAGAGTACACGGAGGAGAGTAAGGAATAAGAAAACTGGAAGAGTAAGAGAGGCAGGTTATGAAGTTTTTCTGTTAAAACACAAAGGATTTTATATTTAATTCTAGAGACAAGAGTCAAAATCCCACTTCCCTTACATATATGCATTATATGTGTGTGCATGTGTGTATAATTTCTTTCTCTCTAGTCTATCATCTATTTATCGAACCCATCCATCCACCCAGACACCCATCCATCTACCCATCCACCAACTCATCTATCTATCTATCTATCTATCTATCTATCTATCTACCAATCTATCTATTTATCTACCCATCTATCTACACAGTCTGTCCCCACCACGAATGCCCCATTCCAATGCCTCATTGTGCTGTGAAGGTAGCCCTGGTTTTTCAAAGGTTATGCCAGTGGAAGATATGCTTTGACATTCAGTCCTACAAACTAGAAAGGGTCTAGTGATGGACAATAGGTATTGTCCTATGACTAGTCAGTTATGTTTGAAAAGGACCATCAGAAAATTGTCTACCATTTGGCAAAGACTTTTTTTGGCTAACATAACTCATTAAACTGTCTCGTTAGGCATAGAAGGATTGTGATTTGCACGACTGGAGGGAATCCTAACCTAGGCAAAAATCACAGTTCTTTGACATTCTATAGTGATAACTTACACATAAAACTATAGGAAATATACTGTATATGGATATGGATATACATATCAATATAACATGCATGTTATAAATATACATATGTAATATGTATTTCACAGAATCTCAATTGGAAAAAACCTCAGAAGCCATCTGGCTGAACCCATATCTGTACAAGAATGCCCTCTCCAACATACCTGACAAATGGTTATGCAAACTCTGCTAGAAGGCTTCTTGTGAGTAGGAACCCACAACTTTCCGAAGCAGTCTGTTCCACTTCGGAAAGCTCTAATTGTTGGGAAGTTTTTCTTTACATCAAGCCTAAATTTGCCTCTTTGCAATTTCTACTCATTGTTCCTGATTCTGTCCCTTGGGGCAACAAAAAAGTTTAATGCCTTTTCCATGTGATATCCCCTCAAATACTTGAAGACCGCTGTCATGCCTCCTTTAAATCTTCTCTTCACCAGTCTAAACATTTTCAGTTCCTTCTATTGATCCTTTGGGAATAGTAATTAAACAAATTTTACTACTGCTTCCCGAAGAGCATGTCAATTAATTTCCCTATGGCTTCATTCACCATCCCTGTGACTTTTCAGCCCCAAACACCCTGTCACCATCCTCCTATATACGTAGTCTCCCCCTGGTAGAATGTCAACTTATTGAGGACAGAGAATGTCTCTTTCTTGTGTTTGTATTTCCTGCCTTTAGTACATACAAGCACTTAATAAATGCTTTTTTTATTTGCTCCTTCACATTCAAGGAGCATGAACTTGGGGTCCTTTACCAACCTTGCTGCCTTCTTTTGGACACTGTCCAGGTTATTCATGTCCTTTCCAAAATGTGTTGACCAGAATGGAATGTTTCCAGCCAAATGAGGTTTATATTATTTGCTGTTCTGGATTATCAGTTTCTCAGTTCCCTTGCATTGTCATTGTGAACTGAGGATTGCAAATATTCTGATAGTTAGGCAGCATGGCATAATATAGGAAGGACACTGTACTTGTGCTTAGAAGGCCTGAGTTTGAGTTCTGGCTCTGCCAATTTCTGTCTGTGGGATTTGGGATGTCACTTCAACTCTCTAAATCTCAGTTTTCTTTGTTATAAAATAGTATAATAATGGGTCCACCCTCTATGTCACAAGGCTTTTGAATGAATGAACAAGAAGTATTATGCACTTACTCTTTGTCAGACATTTTGCCAGTGCTGGAAATTCAAATTCAAAAGTGGGATAGTCCTTTCCCTTAAGGAGTTTACATTCTAAATGAAGGAGACAACACATAGAGGATTCGGTGGTCAGGAAAAAGGAGTTTTGGTCTGAGGAGTAGCAGTGATGGTAAATTGATCCATAGGACCGCCAGTTGCCATGCCTTTTCCAAGAGCAATATTTGTATGGAATTGATTGTTGTGCCTAAAGCAAGATGAGCAATGGGAATTGGGGGTGGAGTGGGGTGTAGAACATGGGCAGTAACAGGGCAAATGAAAAGATGATCTAGGTGGACATCTGAATGGAACATGAAACATGATCTGGTCAGACAGGCTAGATATAGTGGTCTTTGTGGGTTTGTGCTCACTTGCCAACCAAGACAGCTATTATGAAGAAAGCATATTGTGTGCTGTAAAGTGAGTTATAAATATGAGTGATTGCTATTTCTTTAAATAACCCCACTGGAACCTGTTAGAGCAGGTGGTCCCATGCTATTTGAAAGGGGCCCAAGTGCCTCATTGCATATAAACTTTGAGGGAGCATGGGGAGGAAGCCACTGATATCAGCAATTACTTCTCCAGGGTCCTGCTAAAATTCAGAGAAATATGGACAGACTGCGAGATGGAGGCCCCTTTCTTCCAGGGCAATCCCAGAGGAAACCAAGCTCTAGTTTTCCCTTAGCTGGAAGTTCAGCAAATAAGAGATTTTATTAAGTTGTTAATAAGATTTCAGTTTTGCACTAATGCTGTGGTGCGACATTATTAATTTAAAACTGTATTTAGCTTGACATGTGAAAGTGCCAGGCCTCATTATTAATGCATAGCAGCATGCCCATGTTGTTTAATTAAACACCGTGATTATGAAGTTCTGATGGGGCTTAACGATACCCGGTTGGAGTGGCAGCGTGTTCTCTAGCAGCCATTCTCTTGTTTCTCTCTAATTCTGATGTGAGAGCTGTCATACAGTCCAAGAACAGCAGAAATTCATTTAACTAGAATCTCAAATAGCCAGTATCCTTGATTAACCAGAGTTTTTGTGGCACTTGAATTTTAGGAGAAAGTGGCAAAGGAAAATAAACTTACACAAATATTAAGGATTTAATCCAGAATAGCACACCCAGTGCATGTATGGTGTCAGTGTAGCTCAGTCTCCTATAGCTTCTACATCTTGTGCCCCAGATAATGTATTATGTTTACATGAGTCATTAGACATAGTCTTTGACATAATCTTGACACCCATATTTTGGGCACCATGCTTTAGGAAGAAAATTGACAAGCTGGAAAGTTTTCAGAAGAGGATGACCTGGGTGATGAAGGACCCAAAGGTCATGCTATACAAAGACTGGGGATGTTTAGATTGTAGAAAAGAAGATGTAGGCTCAAGTACATAGGGGAAAAATTAAGCTTGCCGTTCTTGATTGTAGCAGGCAGAGCTAAGAACAACAAATAGAAGTGCCAGACAAAAATTTGGATTTAGTGTCAGGAAAAAACAAACAAACAAACAACTTTGAATAATTAGAGCTATCTCAAAGTGAAATGGTCTGCCTCTGTAAGTTCCCCCTCATCAGAAGTCTTTAAGCAAGATCTGGATTATCACTTCTTGAGTATATTATAGAGAGAATTTTTTTCAGGTGTGGGTTGAACTAGATGCCTGCTGAAGTTCCTCTTACCTTTGCTATTCTTTGGAATCCTCCAATGATTCTAGTCCCCACTGATCAATCCCTTCCCTAATTTTGTTTCCTGAATTTCTCAGATTATCCAAACTAGACCTTCCTACCCTACATAATTGTTGCCACCACATAGTCATTGCACCCTGTTTTTCTCCCAGTCTAAAACTTGGTTTATAACATTTCATTGTATGATTGTTGGGTAGTATAATTCTGTTCACCACACCTCTTGAAAGGTAAACAGAACAGCAATGTATTCACTAGTGGCATATTGATACGCATTTATCTCTTGCACATCGTGAGCTGCTAGACTAGAATTTTCAGCACACTGGCATTGTCAGTATATTTCTGAAAGCTTGGTTTGTTTAGAGAACTGCAGTACTAACAGTATTGTCACTCAACCCAATGAAGAGATGTAAGCACAAGGAGGGTAAGTGGGCAGGCAAAGTTGCCGTGAGTAAATCATGAGATATGGCAAGACTTGCACCTTCCCAATTTTAACATATATTTATTAGTATTCCATGCATCCTAATCTTGCACCAAAGATAGTTTAGTAATAAATGATTTTTAAGTAATACTGGCACAATTTTTTTTTTAAAAAAAGCTTCACAAAAATTTTTGGTGACGATTATGTGGTGAAACACAGTATTCTTTGAGCTATTCTCTAACGGTTTCACAAATTTGAGTTTTCTCTCTACAATTGTAAGCCCCATGATAGCAGCGGCTATTTTCCCTACATTGTAGCTGACCAGAGGGGTGTTAGGAGGGGCAAGAAGGCACAGCATTTCAAAGTGTGTACTGTGTGCTAGGCACTATGCTAAGTGTTTTACAAATATCTCATTGGACCCTCACAAACCTGGGATGTAGGCATTATTAACCTCATTTTGTAGTTGAGCAAACTGAAACAAAGGTCAAATAACTTCTCAGGGTCACACAACTAAAAAGTGTTTGAGGCTAGTTTTGAACTCATGTCTTCCTGACTCCAGGTCCAGTGCTTTATTCATTGAGCCATCTAGATTCCCCAGAAGGAAGTAAAGAAGGAAGGAAAGGAGGAAGAAAGGAAATAAGTATTTATTAATTGAATACCATGTGCTGGGCACTGAGCTAAGTGCTGTAAATGCAAATATAAGCTAAAAAAATTTCCTGCCCTCAAGGGGCTTACGTTCTTATTCGGAAAGATAACAACACCAAAGAGAGTGATGGTAAGGAAGAGATGAAGACATTTCATTAGGGACCTGGCTCTGAAGACAGGAATAGGGTTAGAAAAGGAATGAAGCCTTGGCTTGTCTGGATCCCTTCAGTAAATGGAGACCCCAGGAGGAACTCACCAATGGGAGAAGGGGGTAGGACTTGCCCTAGAGGGATATTCCAGGATAAGAAGACCACAGGGACAGTTGGATGTCCAGTGGGAGGCCCCAGCTATTGAAGTAAGTTCCAGGATGAAACAGCAGCGGAGGCATGGTTTCAAAGTATGGAAAGTCAGAGGTAGGACCAGGAGGAGAATGACCTTCCACAGATCTGGGCACATGGGAGATGGTCAGTGAAGAATCAAAATATCCTAGAAATTAGAAGAAGAGAAAATTTAGTCCACCCTTCTCATTTTACAGATGGGGAAACTGATGTGTTGATATGTTTTCAGAAGGAGAGTAGCATATCTTAAGTGGCCTCTGACATTTCAGCCACAGGTTTTCCCATAATATGACTATTATGTTCTAATAGCTCTATGGTCTCATCAATGAGGGCACTTCAGCCCTTTCTCACCTTCTTATCTTGTATGATCTGTCTTTGTCTTTCTGTAAATATTTCTAAGACTGCCCATGCTTTTCTTGGAGCATAGGAGAGGAAGGTCCTGGAGGAAAGCTCATAGATAGAGGCCTGAGGCTGTCCTCTGGTACCCTTAATGGTTTTCTGAGCCCAG
This sequence comes from Trichosurus vulpecula, assembly GCF_011100635.1. NCBI lineage: Eukaryota > Metazoa > Chordata > Mammalia > Diprotodontia > Phalangeridae > Trichosurus > Trichosurus vulpecula. Next base: position 181,062,812 of record NC_050575.1, on the reverse strand, counting down.
TGCAACTCCTGAGCTCTATGTTATCTTGGCCTTTCATTTTATCTTGGCCTTTCATTACGTGAATAGTCCATTTTATTCTCTGGTCATACATTTTCTTGAGGATATTTATTACTTCATTTCTCTTACCCAAACAATCATCGGTAATTAGCTGATGCCCATTTACCTACTAAGAGGGTTGCTTAATCATTTCTCCTAAGAAGCCTCTAGATTTTCAGGAATGAGATCTCATATTTATATAGCACATTTAGGATTGCAAAATATCTTCCTCAGTGCCTTCAAGTTTGCAGAGTGTTTTACTCACAACAATCTAGTGAGGAGGGTAACACAAGTGTTATTAGCCTCATTTTATAGACGAGGAAATGGAGATCTGGAGAGGTTAGATGGTTTGCTCATGATCATTCAGTTCATTAGTGTTTGACTCGGGATTTGAACTCAGCTCTCCAGGGTTCTGTTCACTGCAGAATGCTGCTTCATTCTAGTTGGGTTATTTCATCCTTACTTCCTCTTAGATCCTCATTCCAAAAAAGGGGGAACAGATCATCTTCCAAGAAACATTTAGAATATGTGAGAATGTTGGTAAGTTAAGGAGAGGGACAAGGGGATGCTGTTTCACTTGTGTCTCCATTGTATCCCCTCTAAATTTTTAGTTTTCTTTCAAGGTCGTGTGCACACAAAACAAATTTTTATGGTGTTTTATTAAGCATTTTTCTTAGTGTATCCCTGGGATGTAGGTGGTATAGATATTATTCCCATTTTATGGAAGAGGAAACTCGAGTTTGGATAGACGAAGTGATTTGACAAAGTTCATAAAATGAGTAGGGGCCAGAGTCAGGACTGGAATCGAGGTATTGAAAATATAGATCCACAATGCTTACCGTCACTAATGAGGGGAGAGGTCAGATACCCACATCACTCAGATCATAGATCCACCGCTGAATGGATGAAGGATGTGTGTTGTGTGTGTGTTCATGTTTGAATCATTAGCCAAACTCTCTCCATCTAACAAAAATAAGTGTAATGGTAGAGACTTGACAATAAGGGTCCAGTCTTTGGAGCACATGTGGCATATCTATGTCCTGGGAATATATCTACAAGGCATGGAATATTTCCTACATGGTTCTAATATGGCGGGCCTGGTGAGCTTATTTCTAGTTATGAGTGACTGAGAGTCTAGTATTTTGGGGATGAAGAATCTTCTAGTTGTCTGAGGTGTCAGAACTGAGAGGACAGAGAAAAATTTACAAAGATGACCTCTTACTCTCTTTTGGTGGCTTTTGAATGAGGGTGACTGCTATGACTTGCTGGATGTGGGAGGGGCAGAGACAAGCCCCAATGTAGCCCACATGTATGCCCGAACACACGGTACCTCTGTTTCTCATGTTTCCTTTTTCATCATCTTCGGTGAAGTTGAATGAATATTCTGAAGTGGGATTTCACATTCAAATAATGAGACTGGGAAATCTCTCAATTGAGGTCCCACCAACAACTGGAGTCCTGGAACAAGTGGCAGGTTCTGCTTGACCCAGAACAACAATGGATTGACCTGGATATTGAGTTCTGGGTGGAGTCAGCCCAGCTAAGGAAGAAAGTAGCTCCCTGAAGTAGCCTTGGTGCAGCCTCCTTGAAGGGAGAAAAGGATTCCCAGGGCCAGGAGTGGTACAGTACCTCTTGGCCCCACATGTTCTCTACAAGTATGCCTCAATTGTGTAATAATTTGAGCCCATCCTCCTTGGGACCTTGTGTATTGCTTGGGGAATGTGCATCCCCTGGTTTGGGTGAATTGTTTCATAACTCTGGTTCTCCCTATACCTTCCCAGTGAATTTTCTTTTGTTAAAGCTGATAGATGTCAACCAGTTGATTGCTACTACGGGAAGCACATTGGATAGGAGTTTGTGAGCAATAGGGTCCCTAAGGGAAGCTGATCAATTTCCCTTACCAAGAATGGGGAATTGATCAGCTTCCCTCTGGGGACTTGGCCTTCCAATGTGAGAGTGAGCCCAGGAGGTTAAGAGGAATACATAAGGAAAACTTGCTGACAATTCCAGCTATCCCCAAATGGAATGCACTGCCTTATGAGGTACTAAGTTCACCATCACAGGAGTTCTTCAAGCTGGGGCTACAGGATCATTTTTTAGGGTTGTTATAGAGCCCCTGCTTCAAGTAACATTTAGACTCCCTGACTATTGGGATTCTGTGATCATTAATAACCAAATAATCTTGGAAGATTGTGGAAAATGCATAGTTCAGCTATTTACCACTGACAACTCAAAATCCCAAGCCACCTGGTTTCTAAGTTTACAATGAAAAAAATCTGTTCAATTATTTGAATTCTGGATGAGCCAGCACCTTGCCATCCTGGTTAACAGTATCGACCCACGGGTAGAACTCAGAGAAGTGAATTGACATTCACCTCCTTTCCAGATCACATAATTGAAGCCCATCCAAATAGGATAGGGTGGATATTTTTAAAATGAGTTTACACAGAAGAGAAGCCTCTTTAAGCTGTTACATAAAAAAGGGAAGGACCTTTTGCATTTATGAAGTGCTTGTTGCTAGGATTTAGATCTCTTTTGAAAGCTGTTATTTCTCTAAGTACAGGAGAAAATGCATTTCCACATCCATTTGTGTAAACTATCATTTCCTACTGTTCCCTGCTTTTCTCACCGTGTAGCCATAATGTGAGGCTCAGTGGCCTTTGAAAGAAATACATTCCAGAGAGACAGCAGGTCCCAGAATCCTGAGGTGTATTCTGCGCTGAGGAGTAGGAGGAGGAGAAGAAGGGGGAGGTGGGAAAGGGGGACAGGCAGGGATGGGGGAGTGAAATGGCCTCTTATTTGGGGGAAACGCAGAATTCAAATGCCCTACTTGCTTAGCCATAGTTATTGAATCAGCTTTACTTTAGTGCATTCCTGCAAGGACATTATCATTCTCCCCAGAATGGAGGTCCATAGATAGCTGCAAAGGCATACTTTTTTTTTAAATGGTGGCCCCCACGGTCTGCAGGAAACCACTTTGCTGGGTTGAGAACTATTCCTTCAGAGCCGCTGATGAACATCAGTAGTAATTGAATATCACTCTACGTACAACTGTGCTGACAGCAATGCTACAAATAATGTCATTGATACCCAATGGATTAGCAATTCTGTTACTTCACATCTCATGATCACAAAAAGCGACTTTTACCTGTACAAATCAGGTGTTCGTTTCGAGGCAGTGCCATGCAGAGGAAAGAGAGCACAGTCCGAATACTTGGCTTGGAATCTCAGCCTAGGCTCTTCAATGATTCTCTATTGCCTAAGGGCTAAAATTCAAAATTCTCAGCCTGAAAGTCTTCTGCCTCTCATTCTCTGTTCTAGTCGAACTGACCTGCTAGCTGTACCCCAAACATGGCATTTCACCCTCCACTTCTATGTCTCTGCAAAGTTGTCCCCTCTCTCTGGTATGTATTTTTCTCCTCATTCCCACCTCTCTCTATTTTTATTTAAAATATGACACAAGAACAGGAGGATTTTCCTGATAGTTAGTATTCTGTCCCTCTGGGGCTTGCAATGTAAGCTACATTGGGTTCACTAATTTTTCAGTCAATTAGCTAGTATTTATTAAGCACCTATTACGTGCCAGGTAATCTGCTAACTGCTAAAGATACAAAGGAGGGCAAAAAACTCCCATCTTTGGTCTCAAGGAATTCAGAGTCTAATGGAAGAAACAATATGCAAATGGTTATATACAAATCACACCCACACCACACAACCACAATATGTACCCACACATATATGTATGTGTTTTGGGGAATATGTGCCACTTGTGGGCACTATTGCCATGGATAGAGCTCACAACTCTTCTATGCTATGGTAGACAGTTGTCATGTATTTCTGTAGCCGCATAGTCCATTACCTAGTGACATGACTACATAGTTAGCTACACTGGTAGCCACATATTGACGGCTACATATTGTGTTGCTGGGCCTATACTGAAAGCCTTTCTGGCTTGGTAGAACCTTGGAGAAAATGTTGAATAGATCATTAGGGAGTCTTTGAGAGCTCAGGGTCACTTCCAAATCATAATAGGCCTCATACTAATTTAATAGCTGATTTATTTAATGGAAGATTCCAGGTAGTGATTGAGAAAGTGCTGTGTGATATACTCAGCCAGCCTTCATTACCTGGATAAATTCCAAACTATGGAACACGGATACTGCATTTGGGCAGTTGTATTATTGTGCCTCTTATTCCAGGGTCTCTCTGGGCTTCAACCCCACCTCTTTCTCACCACTATCCTCACTCAAGGACTCATGGTAGGTCCTTATTGCTCCTTGAATCAAATCCAGATTTCTCCATCTGCCTCTCGAGTTGCTCTACCAACTGTTCCTTCCTCTCCAATGTCCTCAATCTCCTCTCTTATCCCTTCCCAGCACAGCTGGTCACATGGCCTTCCTGCTTCAGCTAAGTGTTTGCTTGCATGAAACATACCTATTTCTTCTTCTGTTACGTCCTGGCTGCTGGACACCCTTTTCTAGGGATTGGAAATTGGTAGCAATTTCATTAGGTACCATTTTGAGAAGCTCCAGGATGGACTTGATCACAGCTTTTGCCACTGTTTTCTCCTCCACGTATGATGCACACCATAATTTTTGGAGTAGCACGATACTAGCGAACACCTTCAATGATGATATAGACACTAATTGCCACAGGTAATATAGCTGGACCACAAGTCTCAACCTTAACAGGTTCCTCTTCTTATCATTTTCACCACACATTCTCACATTATTACATACAGGGTAGTTTGAGCCGAGATATGCCAACCTTGTCTATGATCTGGTTCTTCTAAACATTTTGGTAGAAGAATTCACATTCAACACGTCAGTTTTATGAATGACACCATCTATGACATACCATTTATATAATCTTCTATGGTCATGCCTTACAGTGTTCAATTCTTTGTACAATACTAACACTGACACTGTATCATGATCTTGTAACTCTTAACTGCTGAAGTCCCCTAACATCCAAATAGGCAAGATAGTGTATGAGAAGGTCAGACTTCATGGCACACACATATGTAATTCCTGCTTTGGGAATGGTTAGGGCTGGAGGATTGTTTAAGCTTGGGAATTCTGAGCTACATGCAGTAGGACTAAAGCTGATTGGATGTCCACATTGCCTGGTACCAATATGGCTAGTTCATGAGAATGGGAGGCCATGAGGCTGCCTAAGGCAAGGTGAACTGGACCAGGTTAGAAATGGAGTAGGGAAAGACTTCTGCGCTAATCAATAGTAGGATTGGACCTGTGAGTGGCCACTGAACTTTCAGTCTGGGTGAGATAGGGAGATGAGAGAGAGAGGGAGAGGGAGCTGACCTCATAACGCAGAGCCATTATTGCCTAGCCCTTTGTTATTCTCTATTTCCAGGCCACCAGACAGTTTACAGCCTAGTCTGAAGCAGGCTGTACTTAACGCAGCTAAACTGACATAAAGAGAAAGCCATTTGGGTGACCAGACTTTCCACCACTACGCAGCTTGATACAATGAGCTGTCATCTATCTCTCCTGTTCTACCTTTTCCCACCCTGGAACCAGAGTATAAGGGTCATGTTCACTTCTAGCCTGGCTCAGTTCCTGACTCTAGATCACTTTTCTAGCTTTGCCTAAGCAAGTATGTCAGCTCTTTGGCCTCTACCTGTGAACAGTAGGTTTCTCCCTAGAATCTCCATTTAAGAGGGAGTACCCATGCCAATTATGCTCATTTCTAACCTTGATCAGTTCTTCACTCTCTGGACTAGGACTAGTTTTCTGCTTTGCACCCGCATGACTATGTTCTTACCTATGCCCCACCTTTTCCTTTTTAACTCGTTATGTATTGTCTTCCTTTATTAGAGCACAAGCACCTTGATAGTAGGGACTACCTTCCTTTTTGGTTGTATTTTTATTCCCAGCACTTGGGAAAGTGCATGACAGAGAAAGCACTTTATAACTGTCTTCTTTCTTTTTTAAAAAATTATTTTTATTTTTAGTTTACAACACTCAGTACCACAAGTTTTGGGGTTCCAAATTTTCTCTCCCTCCCTCTTCTTCCCCCCGCCCCCCAAGATGGCATGTAATCCAATATGGGTTCTGCATATACCTTCACATTAAACTTATTTACACACTAGTCAAGTTGTAAAGAAGAATTATAACCAATGGAATGAATCATGAGAAAGAAGAAACAAAACCAAAAAAGAAGGAAAAAAAGAGAGCAAATAGTTTGCCTCAATCTGCATTCAGATTCTTTCTTTGGTTGTGGATAGCTTTTTCCATCATGAGTCTTTTGGACCTGTCTTTGAACCTTGTATTTCTGAGAAGAGCCAAGTCTATCAAAGTTACTATATAACTATTTTCTAATTGAATGTAATCTAAAATCCAATTTAAGGAATATCAACCCAAAGACCTGGGCTATCCTTGCTTTTACAGCTTGTCTACAGTCAACCTAGAGTGAAGCATTAGTTGGTGCTATCACTAGGGCCATTGGCAGCAGGTGGTATCTTCCTATTTTCATGGTTCAATTTTCATGCTCTTCTGATTGTGGTTCAGTGTTCATACATGTGCCATCCCCTCTATCTGAACTTCTGTCCCTTCTCTTTATCAATCCATGCCTTTCATATTCTTCAAAATCCAAATCCCCATTCGTTTTCTCTACAGCATCTTTCCTAAATAAGATACTAACATAACAAAATTCAGAATATGGGATTGCAATGTCATTTAAGTCTGCTACCAGTGTAGCAATTATCAAGATCTTTATATGACATATCTTTCTTCCTTATGGGTTCCTTCATGCCATCTTCTCTGATCAGGGGATCCATTTTATTGGAAAAAAGTCTGGCTTCAGACCATTACCATAATATTTGATAGTTTTGCATTCGATGTACCATCTCCAGGCATCTTATACCATAAAACACAAGAATAGTCTTTTAAAATGACAGTTCTGTCACCATACCCAAGATTATTGGGAATGGATGTCTTATCTTCCAGAAGCCATTTCCTTAATAACATATTAGTGTTGACACAAGAAGAAGGAGGGCTCTCCAATACATTGGTTTCCTAGATCAGCTTTCAGTAAAACTTGAGTGATCAGGATTAACCACTTTTGGATATAGTCCCCATTGAACCTCTCCACCCCTTCCTCATTCCATTCTCTGTGCAGGCTTGCCCAGTCCTTCAGGTTTCTGTCCCCTCAAAATTTCTATACATCCTGGGGAAATGGTTCAGCTCCTTCTTAATATGCAGTTTTCCTTTCATTGGGATGGTTTGGACAGCTCCTTCCTAGAAGGGGTTTGGAGGACTAAGGGATAGAATTATTGGCTTTGATTTTTATTGACATGGGGGAAGTGAACCTATCTTTTTCTATGGCTGTAGTGATATGGAATTCTCTTGGAGGGAAAGGGATCTAAAGTGGAGCCTACTCCATGAAGAGCATGACAAACTTTTCTCAATGACCTATTTGGGCTTGTTATCCATAAATTTATCCAAAACCTTTTTGTACATTGTATAGTGAAAAGCACCGCTAAGTATGTGTGTGTGTGTGTGTGTGTGTGTGTGTGTGTGCCTGGGTGCATGCGCACGCGCGCACGTGTACATGCGTGCTCATGTCTAAGGTTGGGCGAATTACTTTTACTTTCTTGATCTTAGTGTCCTCATCTATAAAATGATGGAGTTGGACTAGATGATCTCCCAGGTTCCTCCTATCCTGAACACTTTATGACTCCTCCCTATTATAAATCCTATGATCCCAGGAATCTATGAACCCATTCAGAATAGTCTCTGAAAGACAGCTACAAGGGTTTGGTGGGAACTACTGGTAGACAATGGATGGGGACTCCATAAAGTTGTGTCTAGGGTGGGGAGTAAGAACAAAAGTGTATCCCAAAGTACTGCAATGAATCTAGGAATGGAGATAGTGTCTTTGACACTTTGTTTTATTGGTTTTGGAGTCAAAAGACCTGAATTTAAGATCTGGCCCTGAAACTAGCTGTGTGATTTTGGGCCAGTCACTTCTCTGTGTGACTTGGTTTCCTTGTCTCTAAACCAGGAATAATAAAAACTTGCACTACCTTCCTCCTAGGCATGTTGTGAATGCTTCATAAACCTTGAACTGCTAAGGAAATGAAAGTTAGTATTGTATAGTGGATACCTCAGAACCTTACTAGTTGTGGGACCCATAGCAAGTCACTTAAATGCTCTTTGCCTCAGTTTCTCTATTTGTAAAGTGGACATAGTAACAACCCCTATCTCTCAGGGTGGTTCTAAGGATTTTTTTAAAAATGGTTTTGGACCTGTGATTCAGTGAGCTCTTCAGTGAGGGAACTCCCTTCAATAATACTTGTCGATTGGTGAGTGTTCTACAACTGTCTTGCAAAGTCACCTGGATCATTGAGAGTTTGGGACTTGATTTGGTCTCATCTGTGTCAGATGCAAAATCTTAACCCTGGTCATCCTGACTCACGTGGACTTTCTATCCCCTATGACAAGCTGCCAATCAGTGTTGTGAGGATCAAATGAGGTAATGCATGCAAATTGCTTTGAAAACCTCAAATTGCCGTATAAATGTGAACTATTTTTACATTATTATTATTATCCAAGCAGGAGGAATGAGTCACAGCGGCATCAACAGAAATCTGTACCGACATTTATGATTAAAGCCTGGCGTGAAATAGGTGACAAGGCAAGTGACGGGGTCATGGCAGCTCTGTATTTTATAAAAGGCCATCAGGCAAACCAACACAGAGGGGTGGAGGGTTCTGGTTTTTCACTGTCTGCTTCCTTAGTTTACACTCACCCTGGTGCAGACATACAGCACGCACATGAAACCAGATCGACATTTTGACTTAAATTAGAGCAACTCAAATTAATCAAGTCCAAATCCCTCCTGTCCAAGGGACCATGAATTTAGCTTGATGGCAAGCCCTCAGCTAAGCAGCCTTTGAAAGTCTATCAGAAGTTTATTAATATGGTAATTTGCCTGGGCAAGTGCAGAAAGATGCTAATTGAAATGATCATTTTTATGCTTTTTTTTTTTTTAAAGATGGAAGGTTCATTTCTTAAGAAAGGAAAACGAGATTGTTTCTTATATTTCATAATTTTATAATTTTCCCATTGTGCTTCCCAGTCCCTCCCCCTTCAGTCTCCGACCTCATTCCCCATCCTCTCTTCCCTTTCCCTTTTAAGTCCAAAGAACAAAGGATCGGAGTCTGGGAAGATGTGGGGCTTTGGCCATGTCTGCTTGCTGGTCCTGATGCTTGGAGATAGATTGAATTAATCAAACTTCTTCACACTGCTATTTAATCGGGTTTACAATTAGTGGAGGGCTCTGGGTCTCCAGGGCCTGTGGGGCTGCCAGCAAAAGCTATAACATGCAGGCCGCACTCACTCTCTGGGAGTGCTTTGCCGACCAGATTGCCATAATGTGGCATGAAATTAAAGCGTGATGTTACTTGACAACAGAATTTCAATTTTTCATCCTCCCTGCCCCCTTTCTCTTAACAAAGTCGCTATGAAGACAGAATCAGCCAGGTTTTACAGCATTCACCTGCTCTGAGCTACATGTAACCTTTGTGAATGCTTTCTGATAATCTCTCAGTGAGCTGCATTCCACTACAGCTGTTTGGATAATGCAAATAACCACAGCTTACATTTATAGAGCGCTTTAAGGCTTACGAAGCACTTTGTGCGTTGTTGTCGTCATTTAGTTGTTTTTTTCCATTGTGTCTGACTCTTCAGTCCCTTTTGGGGTTTTCTTGGCAAAGATGCTAGAGTGGTTTGCCACTCCGGCTTATTTTACAGATGAGGAAACTGAGGCAAATAGGGTTAAGTGACTTACCCAGGGTCACACAGCTAGTATCAGTCCAGATTTGAACCCAAGTCTTCTTGACTCCAACCTGCCACTCCATCCACATGACCTACCTGCCTATTTTATAGATGCTATTAGCTTATTTGATCCTCCCCATAGTCCTTTGAGGCAGGCAGTATAAGTTTTGTTTTCTCTATTTTAGGGATGAGGAAACTAAGTCTCAGAGAGGTTAACAAATGTCTGCTCAGCTGAATTGAGCTTGCTAATTTGCCCAAGATCAGTCCTGTACGATGCGACAAAACCAGAAAACAAACTAACACAAAGCATGTTTCTACATCCCTTTGAGGTTTGCAAAGCACCTGCCTTCTAACAGCCCTGTGAGGTAGGTGGTACGAATATTCTTATTCTTACTTTACTGGTGATGAAACTGAGTCACTGAAAGATTAAGTGGTTTGTCCCAAGGTAACCCTGCTTGGAAGCGTTGCGGTTGGGACTCAATTCAACAGTTCTGCTGTGTGCACGATCTAACAAACGCTCCAATATGAAAGATCCCAGTTCAGTATTCTTTTCTCTTCACTGTGCTGCCTCCCTCGTGGGTCCACTTTCCATCTTAGGGGATGGGGGGCATTTTGGTCTAGCGGAAAGAGTACTGGATTTGGAGAACCTGGATTCAAAAGCCGACTTAGCTATTTTCTGCTTTGGATAATTTGCTTTATGTCTCAAGAGCTCAGTTTCTTCATTTGTAAAGTGGGGGTAAGCTATATGATTTCTAAGACTCTAGCTCTAAATCTTATAATTATTTTCTAACAAGCATCAGGACTGAGACTTGTTTTTAGCTGACTTCAAGGTAATAGATTCACCTTCTACTGTTCTCTTAAGCCTCACCCTTAGATTGGGCTTCTATGCCTCCTTTCAAGCCACTGCCATTTTTCATTCCTTTACTGAACATGGAATGAACTCTACATTGGCTCCACTCTCATGGAGTTAAAATTTTACCTTCTCTAACTCCGTTCCAAAGCATTTAGGATTATTGGGTTATACAACTTATAGACAGAAGGGGCCTCAGACTTCTTTCAGTTGAATGTAAGTTCCTTGAATACTATAACTTTTTTACTTTGTCCTTGTGTTGTTGTCGTTGTTCAGTCGTGTCTGACTTTTTGTCACCTCATTTGGAGTTTTCTTGGCAAAGATATTGGAATGGTTTGTCATTTTCTTCTTCAGCTCATTTTACAGATGGGGAAACTGAGGCAAACAAGGTTAAGTGACTCGCCCAAGGTCACACAGCTAGTAAGTGTCTGAGGCCAGATTTTAAACTTTTGTCTGTGAATCCCTTCATATTCAAGCTTAATACAGCACCTGGCACATAATAAATGCTTATTGGTTGATTCCTAGCAACCAGCACAGTACCTTAAACAGAATAGGTGCTAAAAATGCTTGTTGAATTGCTTCGAATTGAAGCTTCCCTTTTTTCTTGTCTTAAAAAGAAGTCCATATGGTGAAAGAGTTAGCTAGGTTTTGTTGAATTAACTCAATCATTTTGCAGGCCCAATGTAACTGAGGCCCAGAGAGGATAAGTCCCTAAGGTTACTGGTGAACTAGTAAGCAGCAGAGCCAGGTTTTTAATCCTGAGTCTCTGACTCCAAATTCAGTGCTCTTCCTGTCATACATCTTATTTAATCATTTAACTTTATAACCTCTAACATTCATTTTCCATTTCATGCAATGCAATACAATGTGACAAACATTTATTGAGTACCTACTACTTGAGAGACACTAGGCTAGCTTTGGGGGCTACAAAAATAAGGGAACGCTTGCTCTCATGGAAGTTGCACTCTACTGGAATTCTAACTCGTGCTTCCTCTTGGTAGTGGTAGGGAATTGAATGCCTTCTTTTAAAAAAATTAAACGCAAAAAAGTATCTAATGGAAAATCTATACCAAATGTACCTTCCCTCTTCTCTGCTCCCCTCCCCCCCCCATTTACTTTGGTATCAAAAATGAAACAGCCAGCTATGGTTACTGTTTTAAAATATTTCCTTCTCTTCTTCTCCTTGCTTCCCCTCCCCCCCACATACATTCCTAATTCATTCCTAATGAGTGAGAGAAACAATGGAGGTAGGAGGCTGGACATGTTAATCAAAGCCAGTTAATGGGAATTTCAGCTTTGTTTCCACCGCTTTGCAGTTTCTGGGAGCCTCTCTTTTTGTACACACACACACACACACACACACACACACACACACACACACACACATAATGTAAAAACATTTTTTTTGAATATTTATGATGAGTTTGCCCTTGTCAGCCTGGACTGGGCCTCTAGGCCCAAAGGAATTAATGTAAATTCCATCCAGCTACAACCCCACTAGGTTTGCACTGTACTTTGGCATGGTGGCTAGAGCAAGGGAAAGGAGAGCATCTCTCTACAATAATTACGCTGGATGCATCCCAATCAGAGGACATTGCTGAGTGAGCACAGTAAATCTTTTATGATGCTTCCTTGTTCTGCCCTTCTGCTGAATCAGGTTTCTGGTTCTGTTTGAGGCAAGCCTTGGCTTCCAATTTTATTTGTGCATTTCCTTATTTGGGTTTATTGACTAACAATTTACTCTCTGGGCCCATGGGGAATTGGGTTTTTTTAGCCTGTTAGAGCACAGAGGCGTGATGAGAGAAATAAATATTTCATGGTCTGGGCCCAGTGAGGGAAGGAAAATAAATAGCTACATCCTCAATTAAGTCCAGGTTTCAAACAGAGGAGGGGAAGGAAACCTACCTTTTTTTGTGGTGGGAAGGGATAGAAGCAAGGAGGGGTAGTGTAGAATTGTGGTTGTTCATGAGGTTTGCCGCTTACTCAATTGTAGTGTATTGGGGATAAGGGAACGTCTCTGGGTTGGTTGGCTCCAGCCTTGTAGTGCGACCTATAAATATTTATTAAGGACAATATTCTGCATGAATGGAGACCAGGCCTGCCAGTAGGTTTTGTGAGCAATGTGTTTATGGCTGACTGCCTCGCTTTCAGAGAACTGGGAGTCCCTTGGGGGCCTCCCTGTGGAGGGAGGAATCAACTAGCCTGGCAAGGTGAGCCAACCAGCCTTGGGACACTTGCTAGGTTAAGTGTTTTCTTCAGAAACCCGATGGGATTATTGGCCAATAACCTTTTTCTTACCAAATTGCCCTAGGACACAATAAAGCTTTATACTTTGCAGTTATTATCTGCCCCAGAATGTGCTTGTCAGGAAATCCAGTGGATTGAGTGTCTGATAGCACTCTGGCTTTTATGGTTTGATAATGGTTTGTTGTGTGTGAACCTCTATACTCCATTAAGACTGGGAATTCCTTGAGGGCCGGGAGCCTATCTTCTTCTCTGTCTTCCCTATAGCACTGAGAATGGGGCTGAATAGGCAGTAGCAATTCAGTAAATCCTTGTCAGTTGATTAATGTCTGGCCCACCTTAACTCCCTGTCTCCAGAGATCTGTACCCCTTCCTGGGCTGGGACAGCGTCCCTTGGTCTCCCTAATAATTAGCAATTATTTTGATTTTAAGATCGGGGACTAGGAGATGGGGCAATATTTATTTTCAGTTTACTTCAATTTTCAAGAACTTTACTATGGTAGCAATTGCCATCTAGGGGACAATGTTGGGGTTGGGCAGGGTGGTATGATAAGGAAGGATTCTGAGCTGGATCCTACCCCTCTGTTATTGTATCACTTTGAAGTAGCAAGGCACCCAGCTCAGCTGAATGGCCTTGGCTGGAAGAAGAGCAGAATCATGGCCGACGTGCAGAAATTTTCTATCTTTGTATAAATTTTGGGCTGCCAATAGTCCAAGTTGGTCTTTCAGTCCTAGGCTAATTTCCTTCCAGCTTTGGGATGATTGTCCTGTGTTGTGCTAAATCATATGTGGAAACAGAATGGTGAAGCCCTTTTTGGTGAATTTATAAAAAAGAATGTTTGGAATATTATTAGCTGGGACCGGGTTGGACTTTACATTTGCACTGTTATACAGTTCAACGTTTTAACAACTATTCAGCTGTGATGTGCCAGACACTGTGTTAGGTATTGGGTATACAAAATGAAACAGTCCCTCCCCTTAGGGAACTTATATTCTATCAGGGAAGGAAGAGACACAACATGCATACAAATACACAAATAGGTAAATCTAGGGCGATCTGAAGAGAAGAGAGAGCAAATGATTGTGAGAATCAGAGAAGGTTTTATGGAGGAGCTGGCATCCGAGCTGAGCTGTGAAGGAACATAATGATCCTAAGAAGCAGACAATAGGAGGGCATGAATTTTAGGCATTGGGGGATAGTTTGTGCAAATGCATGGTGATGGGAGGTAGAGGATGAATTTAGGGAATAGCTTGCATACAATAGACAGTATGAGAGAGAGAGAAAGAGTAAGGAATATGAATTCAATCTTGAAAGGTAGGTTGGAGTCAATTTGAGGAAGGCCTTAAATGCCAGGCTGCTTAATTTATAGTTCATCCTAGCATTATTGGGGAGCCACTCTGAAAGTTTTAACATAGTAACGTAGTAACATAGTGCATTGGGAATCAAGATGGGCTCTTAGCACTTATTCAACCAAGTGCCCTTGAAGAGTTTGGCCTTTGTTTTCTCGATTAAATTAGGAGTCTTTGATGACCTCCTTGCCTCAAGAAAAAGCCTAGTTTACATGGGTTTGAGTGACGTGTTTGTGACATCAGAGGCTTTTAGACCACATGGGTTTAAGTCGCATTTTTGTGACAATTTTAGGTCATGTGGGTGAGTTGCATGTGTGACTCACCTTTGACCCTGAACAAGATACATAAACCAGGGGTTGGCTTTCTTTTTTTGGAGCTTTGAGCCACAGCAGGAGTGGTGCATGTGACTCTGGGCCAGCCTTTGTCAAGCTCCTGGCTGAACTCAGATGTTGACGGTTCCTTGGTAACTATGAAATGTATTTGGTCTGTTTATAAATGTATGTTTGTAATTTGTTTGTATTTGCTCTGAAGTTCAGGGTGCTGGCTTTTCCCCCTGAACTAAGTGAATGATATTTGTATGTTGGATTAAAGTAAGATTGTTAATCCCTTAACGTTGCTTTCCTTAGTAAAGCGGATCAAAAGAACCTGGGCTTGCAGCGTTCTGTGTGCTGGTTGTTACACAGCCACAGTAGCTGCTAGCCAGATTGTTGAAACACATAGACAGACTGGCAATAGCACAGAAGAGATATGATGAGAGCCTGAGATGGGGTAATGGCCACGTAAATGGAGAGTAACGGACAGATGCTAGATATGTTGTGAAGGTAGAAGGGACTTGGCAACTGATTTGATATGAGGGGTTGAGGGAGAGTAAAGGGTCAAGAATGATTACAATGTTATCCAGAAGGTGAATGCAAAGATGATAGAATTCTCAACAGAAATAAAGAGAAAGGGTATGTTTAAGGGGAAAGAACAAGTTCTGTTTTAGATGCGTTGAGTTTGTGATGACAAGACATACAGATAAAGATGTCCAGCAGGCAGTTAGTAATATGATTGGAGTTTAGGAGAGAGATTAGAGCTCGATGTATAGATCTTGGAGTCATCTGCACAGAGATGATCATTGCACCAAGGAGCAGATGAGATGATGAAGGAAAAGAGTATAGAAAAAGAAGAGAAGACAGAGGATTGAGGGCAGAGCTTTTGGGAGCACTCGTGCTTAAGGAGTGGAAGATGGATGATGATATAATAAAGATGGAAGAGTATTGGTAGAAAGAACCATAAGAGAATAGTCATAGAGTTTAAAGGAAATTATATGTAGGAGGATGAGTGTGGGTGGTGTCAAAAACTACTAAACCATTTAGTAGAGCTCAAGGATTGAGAAAAGCCCATTAAGTGTAGCAGTTAATAGATTTGTTGGAAGTCGTGATGAAAATGGTTCCAGTAGAGTGGTTGGTTTGGGAGCATGATTGTCAGGGAATGAGAAATAAAAGGGCGTTAAAGAAGTAGAGGCAGCAAGTAGTTGATTCTAAGAGCATGACAGTGAAAGGGTGGAGAGATACAGATAGAAGCTTGAGAAGACTTAGGGTCAAGCAAAAGTTTCTTAAGAATCAGGGCATCCTGGGTATGTTTGTTGTCAGCGGGGAAGAAAGTCGTAGAAAGTGAGAAATAGATGAGAAATGATTGATGGGGAAAGCTCTTGGAAGAGACAGAAGAGATAGGACTAAGATTACATGTAGAAGAGTTGACATTATTAAGGAGGGGGATCTTTTCTTCTTCAGAGACTGGAGAAAAGAAGAGAATAAGAGATGAGATAGAGGGATTAACAAGGAACAGAGAAGCAAGGAGAAACTCCTATATGGAGTTGCCACTAGAAATTTTGGTGCATGAGCAAACAGTATGTATCCTAAATTTGATTTAT
This sequence comes from Trichosurus vulpecula, assembly GCF_011100635.1. Lineage (NCBI taxonomy): Eukaryota > Metazoa > Chordata > Mammalia > Diprotodontia > Phalangeridae > Trichosurus > Trichosurus vulpecula. The sequence continues at coordinate 181,046,617 of NC_050575.1, read as the reverse complement.
TAAGACATATTAGTTTGAAAGCAAGAAAAGACCATGAGGCATTACCCCTATGAGGAGAGTCAGAAATTTCAAAGCACCAGCCACCATGGATGAAGATGAAGGATACTACAAGGGCACTCCTGGAGAAGCTTCAGCCTTGGAGGGGAGGACTGGAATGGAAAGGAGCTCACTTGGATTTAGGCAGCTGTGGAGCGGGGGATGGGGAGAAGAAACACTATTTTGTATATTCCAATTTTAGCTAATTAGTCTTGAATGAGGTACTAGGCCCAGTTGATTCTGTGGAAGTAGTGCAAACACTGTCAGCACCTTCTGAGTTTCATTGCCCTGGGGCAAAGCCCTGATTGCCCTGTCCTAGTTACAGATGGCCTGTTTTTTTTCTTGGATAAATAGGAGAATGAGGTTATCTGCTGAAAAAGAAGGGAATGAAATCAGAATTTGTTAAGAAAATTCAGTGTAAAGATTGTAGGCAGAATTTTAATTTAATTTAGAGAACCTACACTTTGGTAGTAATTATTTGTTCACAGGGTGCTAAATATGAGTGAATTTTTGTTTAAGTAGTCCTTCTAAGGTCTCCAACTTGTCAACACAATGTTAACTGGTTAGATAACTTTCAAGCATTTGAAAGTAAAAAAAAACCACTGCATTTCTTTTAAAGCATTTGGTAATTCAGACTTTGTTTAGGATTCAGATTAGATTCTCCTTTATTTTGTCTTAATTAGATCTTTACCCTAGTTCTGAAGTAGAACCCAGAGTGCCTTCGAATGGTGTCAGGTCAATATTCCATTCAGAGGCTCACGTCTACCCATGTCTCAGGTTTAGGGTTTTTGGAAACAGATAATTCCTAGGGCTAGATTAATAGAATCACTGAGTTTCTGAGGAAATGATAGGCAGCTTTCCCTCCATCCCTTGGCAATCTTTGAAGGGCTGGGAATTCTAAGGATCTTCTGCTAAAACCCTTTACACAGCAAAAGAAGAAGTTTTGTTCCAGGCAAGGGGATGTTCCATCATGAAAATAGGCTCAGGCAGAATGTGTCGAAGAGATCTCATGACCGACAAGAGGGAATAGAAGGCTGGTGTTATTACGGATAACGGAGAAGCAAAGGAGAAAAATTAAACGTAGAAAATAATTTTATCTACGTATTTCACATGATAGCAGGGAAATTACAAGGGCACTCCAAAGTCACTTAGGAAATACCCCTTTAAAATTAGAACTTACTTTTCTTTAGCATTTTTTTAAGGCTTAAAGAATTCTTTGCTCCCCCAAATGGCTATGAGATAGGCAGTGCAAGTAGTATTATTCCTATTTCACAGCCGAGGAAACTGAGGTTGGTTATATGTTTTACCATAGATCATACAGCTGGGAGTTGGGATTCAAATCTAGATCTAATCCAAAATTCAGGGTGCTTTCTACTATGTGAAACTGCAACTTTAAAAAATCAATCCTTTTTTACATGGAGAATCTTGCCTAAATTGTCAAATTCTTTTTTTTTAAAGATGCAAATCCTTCAATAAAATTTATTGGCTCAAGGCTTGACAGTATGAAGGATGCTGGAATACATTTACCAATACCCACATGACTGGCAGTGAGATAAATGTGAGTAGCCTCCTGCCCAGGGAATCCTACTTTATTTAGCTCCTGAAGATGCATCAGAGGTAGATAAATTTAGACATCTCTTCTGAATCTGCCACCAGCCATATGAAGAATCAGTTCCTCTCTGCCTCTCTGTTGTCTTTCACCCTCTGCCATTTTATTAATAACAACTCACTTTTATATAGTGCTTTAAGCTTTACCAAACATTTTCTTCCTTCAAGCCCTGTTAAGTCAGTAATGTGAGGATGAGGGAGCTAAAGTTCAGACGTGTAATTTGCCTTGGGTTAGACAGCTAGTAGGTGGAAGAACTTCAACTTGAACCCTAGTATTCTGGCTACAGAAAGACCAATGCTCTTTCCATTACCCTATTTTTAACATATGTTCAAATACCATTCTTGGTCTGGCTACATCATGCTCTGACAATGTAATGACAATACTCTCACTTTGTATTCAGCTGTAAGGAGTGGGTATGAAGGCATAGGGCAGCTAGGTGGTACAGTGGATAGAGCATGAGTCCTGGAGTCAGGAGGATTTGAGTTCAAATCCGACTTTAGATACTTACTAGCTTTGTAACCCTGGGAAAATCACTTAACCTTGTTTGTCTCAGTTCCTCAATTGTATTGAAAAAATGAGCTGGAGAAGGAAATGGCAGACCATTATAGTATCTTTGCCAAGAAAACCCAAAATAAGGTCACAAAAAGTCAGACATGACTGAAATGACTCAACAACAAATGGAGGCATAAAGGCCTTGAGAGATCCTGTATGATGGGAGAATTTCAGTGGTCTGGGCCCACACCTCTGCAGAATCAAGACTGTCTATAAGCACCACATAACCAGGCCTATTTCAAAGACTGTTGCCTAGCCAGCTTCTGCTACTGCTCAGGAGAGAGTCAGGGAGTGCTTTGGACCCCTTAATGCCACATGGCATGAAGTATTCACCATCTGCAAGAGGATCGAAATCTATCTGGAATAGTTGAGATCCCCGTAACCAACCTGGGCAGCAGCCACTACTGACTAGGAGACCTACAGAACTAGAAGTCAAATGTCAGTGTTCTGATGCTGGACCTAACCTGGGTCAAGGTGAGAACATTTGGTTATTTCCCAACCTTGTCCAAAAAGGCAGAGCACATGTCTGCTGCATCATCTGATTGGAAAACTCAGCTGGTCTCTGACTGAGGGCAGCTGTGTTGTGGGGGGTGGAGAGAGAGTGGGTGGGGGGGGGGAGGAGGAGCAAATGGGGTAGCACTAATGCACAGGATAATGAAGTTCTCAGAGCCAGCTTACTGCTCTTCTGGGAGCAGTCAAAATTAAGATTGTTCCTTAAGTAGTATTTGCTCAGAATGTCCTTAGCATAAGGGGGTGAGAAGGTTTTTTTCCCCTCCTCTTTTTGGGGAAATCAGCAGATATTTCTCTACTCAGCTGGACCATTGCCCATAAGCCTGATTTTCTTTTTTAAGGGCTGGGCCTGCCATGGAGTGTGTAGGTTAGGGGTTAGAGATGGGATCATTCTAAACGAGGGGGATTCATTTCACTGCTCAAGGTCCTTGGGGTTAATCATGACCAGACCAGGCAGCAGAGAGAAATGAGAACAGTGTGTATGTTATCTGAATCAGCCAGAAGTGGAGAGAGAATTGGGTGTTTAGTTTTAACTGTGGAGTGCCCATGATAATTTGGCCCCTGTTGTTTGCATTGTATTGGAAAGATCCTGATTTCCTTCCTTCCCTCTTTCCTCCCATTTTCAGGTAAGTTTGCAGATCCTATTAAAGCTTTCCCTGAGTGAAAGAAGGTTGTGAGTGGGTTCTATGTCACTAACAAAGCATTGGTACTGCGCAGATCTGGCAAAAGAGATTAGAGTGAAAGAATTAGAAGAAACCTTAGAGATCATTTAGTCCACCCCAACTCCCAATTTACAGATGATGAATGACATTCAGAGAGAGTAAGTAAAGGATGTACTAAAATGGGAACAGGTTTGGCTCAGTTGTTTGATAGACTAATACTGTTTGCCATGTTTTCCTGGGATCCTTTCATTCTCAGGAGTGACTATCACCTTTCCCAGCTGTGATCTTTTTCAAGTTGCAGCTTTTCCAAGGGGGAAATGAAGGTCTTGTGTCACAATCATATTTTATAGACAGAGAAACTAAGACACATAAAGAACTTATGTTGGAGTGTTCCATCACTCATCCATCAAGTGAGTCTAATAATAAAACTTGTATCAGCTTTCCCATTCATGTTCTTGTTACTTCTCCATTTCTGCCTCTTGATTGTGCTGTAAATACATCTCTCCATCATTTCTCCATCACTTCCCCAACAATTCTCCATCACCACAAGTAAAAGAGAGACACTGTTCTCAAGGAACTCACAGTCAAAAAGGGGAGACAATATACAAACAACTTTATACAAACAAGATATACACAAGATAAATCAGAGATAATCCACAGAGAAAAGCTACAGACTTTGAGGGAGATTGAGAAAGGCTTTTTGCAGAAGATGGGATTTTATCTGACTTGAAGAAATCCAGGGAAGCTAAGAGACAGAGATGAGGAGAGTGGAAGTTCTAGCCAAGTGAAAATGACAGAAGATGTGATGTTTAGTTTGAAGAATAGCAAGCAGACCAGTGCCATTGGATCCCAAAGCATTGGGGGAGAGGGGTAAGTAACATGACTAGAAAAGTAAGAAGGGGTCAGGTTACAGAGGGTTTTAAAAATTAAACAGAGCATTTTATATTTGACCCTGGAGGGAGCCAGTGTAAATGACTGAATATGGAGTGGGGGTTGACATGCTCAGACTTGCCCTTTATGAAGATCAATTTGACAGCTATTTGGAGGATGGACTGCAGTGGGGAGAGACTTATGGCAGGGAAATTGATCAGCGGTCTATTGCAATAGGCAAGGTATGCAGTGCTGGTGGCAGTGTCAGAGGAGAGAAGGGGAGTATATGTGAGGGATATTATGAAGATAGAAAGGAAAAAACTTGGCAACTGATTGGATATTACTATGTATCTTCGTACATAGTATCCCCTAGTAGAATGTAAGCTCCTTGAGGGCAAAGATTTGTTTTTGATTTGTCTTTGTGTCCTTAGCATTTAGTACCATATATTGCACCTTGTAAGGGCTTAATAAATGCTTGTTGGATTGAAAGAATTTTAAGAGGAGGAATCCACTGAATCCCAGATTGTCGGATCCCTGGGAGGAGTCTTAGATGTTATAGTGCAAACCACCGATTCTATGAAGAATGATGAAACTGAGGTACAGAGAGATGAAGAAACATACTCCAGATGATATAGCTGATCCCACAGGCAGAAATCAGGACTCTTAAATCTCATTCTAGTACTTTCCACCCTATAACATCCCCTCTTTGACACATCTTCAAGAACCCTTAGTGGGATCATAAGTTTTGGCCAATCCAGTCAGAATGTCTTATCCTGGTCTCTGCAGATTACAGCTCCATGCTGAAAAAACTAAAATGATATGTTTGTTGGGAGAGGAGTACTTTGGTCCAGTGACTGAGTTATCACAAAGAAGAACAGGAAGGTTTAAGCAAGATGGGTGGCCAACAGAGCACTTATGTCCCAACATGGGGGCAGCTAGGTGGTGTAGTGAGAAGAGCAGTGGCCCTGGAGTCAGGAGGACCTGAATTCCAATCCAGTCTCACACACTTGACGCCTGACACACTTATTAGCTGTGTGACCTTGGGCAAGTTCACTTAACCCCAATTGCCCTGCCTTCCCCACCTCCAAGAAAAAACAAACAAAAAAAACCTTACGTCCCAATAAGGTGCCCATAAGGCATTTACAAGCTAACTTTAAGGGTTCTAGTTCTTCCTTGACAAAATTCAACAGACATTTATCAAATTATATGCAAAACACTGCGGTAGACAATGGAGATACAAAGACAATTCCTGCCTTAAATAATAAAAAATAATTGACTTTGATATATTGCTTTAAGTTTTGAAAAGAATGTTACAGATATTGTCTCATTTAAGCCTGTACGTCCCTGTAAGGTAAGCACTATAGATGGTATCATCTCCATTTTACAAATGAGGAAACTGAGGCTCAATGAGGTTAAGTCACTTGCCCTTGGTCACACAGCCGGTAAATGTTGGAGTCAGGATTGGGATATAGGTCAAACTCTTTATCTCTTAGGGCTTGCTGTTCTCTATCAAGGATATATCATATAGAATAGAAGGCAATTTGAGGTGGGAGCTGACATTTGTAATAAGGGAAACCAAGGAAGGCTTACGGAGGAGGTGGTATTTGAGCTGAGCCTTGAAGGAAGGTAAGTAGTTGAAGAAACAGGGATGAGGAAGATGAGGAAGAAATGCATTCCAAGCTTGGGGGATGGCTTGGATTGCATCTTCTACGCAAAAGTAGGAGATGGGTTGTCGAGTTTAGGGAACCTAGGTCTCTTTTCAAGGGTTTGTTATTAACCTGCCTTTCCTTTCCAATTTTCCCCTCAACCTTTCCTTTTATTTTAAGGATGTCTATTGATGTTACAATCTCATTGTATTAGTTCTGACTAGTGTCAGCAAAGTTCCCCCCTCTCCCACCCTGAGAATCGGTGGGAGGGGGCCAGAAATCACCTCACCTTGGTTAGCCACTTCCAACGTATTGTATGTGGCCCCATCTATCATCATGGGATAGTGAATAATATAGTGAATCATGTGATGGTGAAGTGATAGTGAATAAGATAGTGATCAGGAGAAGGAACTGTCAGTTATCTTCTAGGAATAATTTCTAAGCATTACTCCACTTAATTATTAATGATCTTCCTCTTATAAAACCATATATTGGCAGAATAATTTATGCACAAGTCAATTCAGCAAATGCTTATCAAGTGTCTACTGGGTAAAGAGTCCTGTGATCACCACTGAGGCAGATAAAAAGTTTTTCTATGTGCCCCGGTCACATCATATGTGAAGTATCATATTTAGTTCTTGACCACATTTTAGGTGGGGCATTGATTAGAGTGGTAGCTTTGCCCTGGAGCGAAGAGCAGTTGAGCTCAAGTTCTGATTCCAAAACATATTGGCTGTGTTACCCTGGGCCTCTCAGAGCTCTGAGAAACTTTTTAAGACTACAAGTTGCAGAAGATATAATGATTTGTTTCAGTAGAAGGAATCCCCTCATCTGGGAGTTTCTTATATCAATGAAGTCATAGGTCTATTCTCATAAGCTGGAAACCAACCAGAGGAAGATGTCCAAGATGGTAAAGGTACTAGAAATCATGTCATAAAGAATGTTTTTTTATCTTTCACTTATTATTTCTTCCATGAATAAACATTTGTTTTCTCTCCCTCCAATTTAAAAGAAAAAGAGAAAAATAAAACCTTTGTAACTAATATGCACAATTAAGTAACATAAATTCCCTTATTGTCCATGTCAAAAAGTTTATATCTCATTTCACATCTTGAATTCATTGCCTCTCTGTTAGGAAGAGGGTAGCATAGATTAGTGCTATAAACACAAATAGAAAGGATCTCTCTGGGCCTCATATTGACTTAGAAAACAAATTAGCATCATCTATATTACATCATATTTTTATTTACTTTGTTAAATATTTCCCAGTTATATTTTAATCTGATTTGGACTGGAGTAGGGAGTTCTGTACAGTCTTGAGTTTCATACCTCTCAAATAGATCATCATTGGTAATAGGATGATTTCTTGAAGGAACTGGGATGTTGAGCTTGGAGAAAAGAAGACCTGGAGGACCATGACAGCTGTCTTGGAAAGGCTATCTTGAAAGAGGGATGTACTTATGCTGCTTGGTCCCAGAAGGTAGAACAGGAGCAATGCATGGAAGTTCTGGAGAAGGAGATTTCAGTTCCATTTAAGGAAAACCTTACTAATAATTAAATATATTCAGAAGAGCTATGGATTGCCTCAGAAGGTAAAGATCTTAAAGGAAAATTATAGAGGTGATTCCCTTTTAGATAAGCTCGACAACTTCTGAGGTCCTTTCCAGTTCAGAGGTTTGTGATTCTTGAGGGCAAAATGTGGCTCTTGTCCACATGGAGCTTGCCATTGGGTACAGGGGATGTGAAATACATACAAATCACTGTAATATATAATTATGTGCGGTAAGTGCAAAAAGGTTGCTAGGTGAGGCCTGCAGGAGAAAGGCAAGCTTTTAAACCATCTGAAGTGAAAACAAAGATGAAGAAATGGTGACGGAATGAGGTTGACAGCTTGGTTATAAAGCTGAATAGGGACAGGCTCTATCAGAAAGGCTTTGTGCGGTCAAAGATCTTCTCTCTCTTTGTCTCATTTTGCTAGGTCTATGGTGAGAAAGGAGTGATAGCGATTCTTTTAACCTGAAATTATCGGTTACAAAGGCTTCTGGCATGAGGGGTGGAAGGAGAAATCAGTTTCAGAGCCTGTCAAGCTGAAAATGCCTCATCCTTGACCATCCAAAGGAGAGGTGAAGTAGCTCTATCACTAAAGTGGGGGCCAGAGACAATTGCATAACTAATGAAAAAGAGGAGGAGGAGGAGAGTGATCACTGGGGTAGATTTGCCATTATCTGAATATGATAACCCCAAATTGGGAGCCAATTTTGTTTCCCCACTCTAATATTAGAGGCCTCTCTCTAGGCAGATGGCTGGGTTGGGCTTGGTATCCTGCCCTGTCTCCTTCAGTCATTTTCTGAAAGGGTGATTATGCTGGGGAAAGCATTCTGTCCTTGCAGTGGGGTGAAATTTGTCTTAAATCTATCCAGGGTGGGGTGGATTTTGCATTATTGCAAATAAACAGTGGAAAGAAGGAAGATACTTGCAAAAGCACCATTTTCCTGGCACTGGGGAATCAGCACAGAATTACCTGCAGCTTCCTCTGAGCACCAGAGCTGACTTCCCAATGCATCAATTCTGGGGAGGCGAGGGTGGGAGCTACGGGATCAGAGTAGCCAAACTTGGCCAAGACTAAAATGGGATGACACCCACCTTTCTGCCATCCCACGATGGATGGTGTTGCCAATGAAATGGGGCTGCAAAATCATCCCCAAAATTTATTTGGAAACAAAGTCAGTGTCCTGGGCCAAGGAAAGGGGAGAGGCTGCAGCAGGGGAAAACTGGCCCTGGAGAGAATGACTCACCTCACGCTTGGTGAGGTTCACATCTGCACACATTTAATTGGGAGACTGCAGTGACTTCTTATCCCAGGGGACCAGCAGAGGGGGATGGAGGCCACTTGAAAATGTCCTGTCCTCAGCAATCTCATCTGTCCATGGTCTCAGGCAGAAAGAATGGCCACTTAATCAGATGCACAATCGGAAAATGTCACATTATTATTTATGAAGTGTTTAATAATCACACTGCAATCATGGGATGCAGCAGGGTGGAAAGTGCAAATGTAGTTTTTAAATAGTACATTTGAATGTGGTTATTGCTGGAAAAAATCAAAATAAAGAGTTTCTTTTCTCTCTCTCTTTCCATTCTTTCATTCCTCCCTCCCCCCTTCTCTCCTTCTTTCCTTCCCTCCTTCCCTCCCTCCCTCCCTCCTTCATTCCTTTCTTCCTTCCCTCCCTCCTTTCCTTGTTTCCTTCCTTCTTTTCTATTATTCAGTATTGAAATGATTTTTCTTTCTATCTGGGATGAGAAATGATACGCAATGCAAGATACCTATCTTAACTTTAGACACAGCTATTTGTAGGCAAATTTTGATCCTTTCTTTTATCTGTGTGCCCTTTTCCCTCTTTTTTGATCCCTATCTGGACTCTGGCTTTGGAGTCCCACAATTAGCTTAAGCACAGAAAGAGAAACATTATGTTCTGTGAAGAGAGATGAGTTTACCAAGTTCACATCTAGCAATTTCAAGTTGGAAGCTGAGTATAAATATTCAACCACATCCCAAATATAAAAATGAGTTACTTTCCAGGAGAATGGCATTTTCCTTTTGGATAGAATGACAGATTCTATGCATTTGTTTCCTGAATTAGCCTTGTTTTGATTTTGTTTCAGTTCAAGGCTAGACTCTTGCAATTGGTGACAATTGAAAAGGAACAAAGAAAATGTACCATTCTTTTAAAAACTGGTAACTTTCTGATTTTGCATTTGGAATTTTGAAAAGCCACAAAAGACTTCAGCCATTTACACATACATGATTGATTCAACACATTACGATGGTCAAACTGGCCCTTAAAAAGAAAACAGTTTTTGATCAAGCAGAGTATAGACTTTTTTAAAAAAGTTTTTTTTCCTACCTCTTCAGGTTCTGAGGGCCTACTCCCCCAGGGCAGGCAGCAGGGTTTGCTTTAGAGAGATCATCTCTCACAGCAGGAAACGTAGCTGCCACCTGGCCCCACAGTGTTTGGCCATGTATTAGTCTGTAGTGATTCTGCAGACAAAAGTTAGAGGCCACCTAGCAAGGCCCGGTCCTGTACTACTGTAGCTGAATGAGGCTGTGAGACTTTGTGCAAGACAGCTCCCCCTTGCTACACCTCAGTTTGCTCATCTGTAAAATGAGGAGGTTAAATAAATGATCCTTAAGTTCTGATATTTTAGGATTCTATGGTGATTCATCTAAGTATTGTCCTGAAATTGTTGCAGAACTGTTTCATAGATGTGTCTGCCAAATTTGAAAAGAGAAATCTAAAGAAGTTAGTGCTTAACCCAAAGGAATAATGCCTAACGATGGAATTTCAGACAGTAGTGAAAAGCTGGTGTGGGATATAACTATATCTAGCTATGTCACTACAAACACATAGACATAGATACAGGAGGCATATTTTATAGTTCTCATTAAATTGCAACATCATATACGTAAGTCTGATCCAGATTGAAATATTATTTATATATTTTTTTGATTTATTATTTTAAGAATATTTTGTTTTTTCCAATTACATGTAAAATTATTTTAATAGATGTCTTTTTAAATTTGGGTTTAAAATTCTCTCCTTTCCTCCCTCCCTAGGCTTTTCCCTGAGGGGAGCAAGTAATTTAGCGTGTTAGGTTATACATGTAGTAGGGGCAGCTAGGTGGTGTGATGGATAGAGCATCAGGCCTGGAGTCAGGAAGACCTGAGTTCAAATCCAGATGCAGACATTTATTAGCTGTGTGACCCTGGGCAAGTCATTTAACCTGTTTGTCTCAGTTTCCTTATCTGTAAAATAAGCTGGTGAAAGAAATGGCAAACCACTCCAGTATCTTTGCCAAGAAAACCCCACAGGGTCATGAAGAGTCAGACGCAACTGTAATGACTGAACAAAAATACATGTGGTTATGCAAAACCTATTTGCACATTAGTCATGTTGTGAAAGAAAACACAGACCAAAAAAAACCATGAAAAAATAGAGTAAAAAGCAGTATGCTTTGATCTGCATTCAGAGTCCATTAGTTTCTCTGGAGGTGGATAGCATTTTTCATTATGAGTGCTTTGGAATTGTCTTAGATTGCTGTGTTGCTGAGAATAGCTAAGTCATTCACAGTTGATCATCATACAATATTGCTGCTTCTCTGTGCAACATTCTTCTGGTTCTGCTCACTTCACTTTGCATCAATTCATATAAGTTTTTTTCAGGTTTTTCTGACAGCATCCTGCTCCTCATTTCTTATAGCAACAGTAGTATTCCATCACAATCATATACTACAACTTGATCAGCCATTCCTCAATTGATTGGCATTTCTTCACTTTCCAATTCTTTGCTAATACAAACAGAGCTGCTACAAATATTTTTGTATACATGAGTCCTTGCCTTTCTTTCTTTAAAAAAAAATCTCTTTGGGATAGAGACCTAGTAGTGACTGATCAAAGGGTTTGCACAGTTTTGCAGTCCTTTGGGCATAGTTCCAAATTGCTTTCCAGAATGAGTGGATCACTTTACAACTCTATTAGTGTCCCAATTTTCCCACATCTCCTTCAACATTTGTCATTTTCCATTTCTGTCATATTAACCAATCTGATAAGTATGAGGTGGTACCTCATAGTTGTTTTAATTTACTTTTCTCTAAACAGTAGTGATTTAGAGCATTTTTTCATATGACTACAGATAGCTTTAATTTCTTTATCTGAAAAATGTCCATTCATATCTTTTGACCAGTTATCAATTGGGAAATGATTTGTGTTTTTATAAATTTGACTCAGTTCTCTCTATATTTGAGAAATGAGGCATTTATCAGAGAATTTTGCTATAAAATGTCCCCCTAGTTTTCTGCTGTTCTTCTAATCTTGACTGTGTTGGTTTTATTTGTGCAAACCCTTTTTAATTTAGTGTAATCAAAATTATCAATTTCATATCCCATAATTCTCTCTATCTCTCGTTGGGTCATAAATTCTTCCCTTATCCATAGATCCAACAGGTAAGCTATTTCATGCTCCCCTAATTTGCTTATGGTATCACCCTTTATGTCCAAATAATGTACCCATTTTGACCTTATCTTGGTATATGGTATAAGATGTTGGTCTATACCTAGTTTTTGTCATACTCCTTTCCAGTTTTCCAGTAGTTTTTTTGTCAAATAGTGGGTTTTGTCCCCAAAGCTGGTATTTTTGCACTTATTAAACACTAGATTACTATGGTCATTTATTACTATATATGGTATAGCCAATCTATTACACTGATCCACTACTCAATCTCTTAGCCTGTACCAGACTGTTTTAATGATTACCACTTTGTAATACAGTTTGGGGTGTGGAACTTCTAGGCCACTTTCCTTCACATTTTTTTTCATTAATTCCCTTGATATTCTTGACCTTTTGTTTCTCCAGGTGAATTTTGTTATTATTTTTTCTAGCTCTACAAAATAAATGTTTGGTAGTTTTATTATATTGACTCAGCCTGCCCATGAACAATTAATGTTTTTCCAATTGTTCAGGTCGGACTTTATTTCTGTGAAAAGTATTTTGTAATTGTGTTCATAAAGTTCCTGCATTTGTCTTGGCAAGTAGACTTCCAAATATTTTCTATCATTTACGGTTACTTTAAATGGAATTTCTTTTTCTATCTTTTGTTGTTGCTAGATTTTGTTGCTAATATATAGAAATACTGATGATTTACATGGGTTTATTTTGTATCCTGCAACTTTTCTAAAGTTGTTAGTTATTTCACTTAGTCTTTTAGATGATTTTCTAGGATTCTCCAAATATCATAGTATCTACAAAGAGCGATAGTTTCATTTCCTCATTGCCTATTTTAATTCCTTTGACTTATTTTTCTTGTCTTTTTGCTATAGCTAGCATTTCTAGTATGCTATTGAATAATAGTGGTGATAAATGGGCATCCTTGCTTCACCCCTGATCTTACTGTGAAGACTTTGATGGTATTAAATATTAATTGAATGAATGAAGGGAGTGAATAAGTGAGTGAGTAGATGAAAGGTGAATGTAGGCGGTATCATCTTTCCCTAAGGAGACAGAGAGTAGGATAATTTGGAACTGGGAGAAGATCTTAACGGAAGACTGACATTTTTCAAGTAGGAATGTTATAAGTGCTTAGACTGGAGAATTATCACAAGTCTGGTTGTTTCTCTGGGTTAAGCATCATCCTCTAGGCTTCTTTTGAAACATAGACCACATGCCCACAAAACAAATCTGCAATAATTGCAGTACAACATATGGAAAGAATGGGAAAGGAGATGGGACCACTCAACATGACTCATCTGAAAGAGAGAGCAATGGGATTGGTTTCTTTAGGACCATTGCCTTCTTCTCCCTTTCACTCTTTCTTTTCTTGCTTCTTTCCCTCTTTAGCCCAATCCTCTCCTCTCACAAATTAATCTAGAAGGAGAAGAATATCCTAATACCTTCTCTTGACCTCTGGCCCTGAGGACAGTAAACTGACCATGTTGTTGGGCTCTGGTGGCCCTGAGTCCTTGGAGATGCTGGGAGTGGTCATGTTGATGATGGTGGAAAGGGAGTCTTCGTGCAAGGAAGGATTAGGGTTAGACTGACTGATTCAGCAAGAGAAGAGTAGGAAGATATCTAAGCTGGGAACAAAAACATGGCCTACATTCAGAATAAAAGAAAAAAGAAACACCAGAGCAAACAAGAGCCTAGAATAGATGTCAAACAGTAAGTAAGGGCTGGGAGGGTGGGTGTCGCTTAGTTTGGTTCTGTAGTTCTCAAGGGCACTCACCCTGGAAAGTTGCTCATTAAAGTTAATAAAGGCACTATTGGTCCTCACGGCCATTCAAGTCAAGGACTTCAACAAGTTTTTCCCCTTTTATTTCTTCCCCTTTGTTTGCCAGTTTCTTTCAGCAGTGACAAAAACAAAGTTCCTGCCTGGCTTGCTTTGTGCTTCTTCTGATATCAAGCTCTGATTTTTTTCTCTGTTACCTTCTTAAGTTTTCAACTTCACAATGCTCTTGTTCCTGGCTTGGTTGCTGCTAGCTTCAGAAATATCCCTGGTAGTAACACTTCAGCTCTGGAAATACTGATTGTCTATTTTGCAGTGTGCCCAAGGAAAATATTATCTGGTACATGTTTTGAAATGAGAGTAACACTTTATGACAGTCTTGCATATAAGGACCTAATATCACCTGACTGAAGAGCCCTTCCTTCTTTTTAACCCAAGAGTTGTGAAGAAGAAAAGCAAAGAAGTCAATAAAATATAAGGGGAACCACTGGAGTAACCCTCTCATGGCAAATTGCCCCCAAACATTTCCCCTGGTGATCTTTTCTAGTGCCTGAAATTTCATCATCAGAGATTTTTTCCTTTAGGCTAAAGTATTATATTTATCCTTATAGTGTTTTCCCTGGAACACTCTTTTGCTTTTTTATTTTTTTTTCTTATATAAATCCTAATCAGTATGTAAGACCCATTTAAATTTAGTTGGTTTTTTTCTGGACATCATTTTCTTTATCTATAACATACGGGATTTGATCTACGGCACCCTGTAGGAAAGACAGGAAGCAGAATATACCAGGTGGGTCAAACCACTATCTTTCTCAGCAACCACAGATATTAAGGACCCAGAAAAGAAAGTTCTTGTTACTAAGGTCCTTGACACTCTTAAATGGTTCAGCATTAGGAATGGATCTGATTCTATCAATGGTAATGACACTAAAGAAGATATATTAGCATCATTAGTATAGCTGTGCTGCTATACTCTAAGGATCACTGTGCTTTCCCACCTTCTCTGTAGCTAAATTCTTCCACATTATCTCCCCTATTAGAAAGTGAGGTCTTTGAGAAGAGAGAGTTTTGAAAATTAGGACATACACCATCTCTAATATTTTGACATGTTTCTAAGTCAGCACAATTTCTTACAGATGATCAATAATGCTTCTAAGAACCCATCTAAGAGTTTTTTCAATACTCTGGAATTTAATTAATATGGCTCTGGATATTTGAACTTAACTAAAGTTATCTTCCTATACCTCTATTTATGTAGTAGTCATTCAGGTAAACCCTTCTACTCTGATGGGGCCATCTCCAGTGGTCCTGATCTATATCTTGCTACTGGACCCAAATGGCTCCAGAGGAGAAAGGAGGCTGATGACCTTTCACAGTTCTCCCTCACTTAAATCCAATTCATATTGCAAGTCATGGCATTACCTTCCTGATGTCATAGTCTTCTTTGAGAATTAAGGACAAATAATAACACCAACCATCTACTCTCTGATCAGCCCCAGTTGGACACACTGTAACTTGACTCTAATATACTGATGTCATTTTGGTCCTCCCTGAGAACAGAGGACAACAAACAATCTATCCTCTGATCTAGGGATACCTTAGGACACACGCACGAATGTGATCTGCTTGTGAACATAAGAGGGAACATAGAGAACATGAGAAGAAAATATGAAGAAACTGGGTTTTAAGGACTGGGGAAAGGCCTGTGCATCAACATGGGTCATTCATAGAATGCTGTTCACTGAGAAGCTGCTGTCAAATGGAGATTCTGAAATTGTGAAAGAGGTCTGATAAGGAGGAGCAAACCTGAAGACCTTGTTCTTGCTTGGACTAAAGAACTGGCATAGAGGGTAATTATGAATACTGAAGAATGACTTGGACCTAGCCCATTATTGGTACTGTGAGTCATGTGAACTATTTAAGTTTTGAATACTTATAGAGGAACCAAAAGTTCTCCTTTTTTGGGTGGGTGGGAGGGAAGACATTAACCAGATACAGATGTTCTCATAGTTTTCCTTGCCAGGAACTGAATCAGAAAAGTTCTACAAGGGACTTTCTAAAATTTTACACATATCTATCATGTACTGGGACCCAAGTGACCCATAAAGTTACATATGAAGGTAGTGGGGAAGTTTGATCATGAGATCCCTGATCAGTTGCTTTCTCCTCAGTTTATTTGATAAAACTATAGAGTGTAGAAGAGTGGGGCAAGTATTAGACACAGGTATTGGTAATTTTATTAACAAATTTTGATAAAAATTATAGAATGTAAGGGACAATAGGTATTAAGGTCTTAAATTTATACTTTGTTACCCCTTCACAAGGCATGAAGAGATTCTTCATTCAAATTTGATTGAAATATAGGGTGAATATCCATTGACTAACTGAAGTTCAGTAAAAACACAATGGCATTTAAAGAGCAAGTCATATTCTCTAAGAAGTGAATCAGAGAGGAGACAGATTTGAGGATTGTGACCTCTGGCACTCAAGAATAAATCCAGGTATGGAAGAATGAAGCTTTTAAGATGGAATTACTGCTTGCCTCTTTGTGGTGGGGATAAAGAGTTCTCTCTCTTTCCCTTAGATGGTGTCTTGTGGTGGAACTACTTTCCCAGTAGGAAACACTGTGAACATCAGAGAGCATGAGAGAAATCCCAATGGAGTGACATACCCAGCAGACATATTATGCTCAAGAAGAGCAGCATATGAGGACACCATAAGCAAAGAAAATGAGGACCTTGTAGCATCAAAGATGTGTCACATTTGGCCACGTGTGTTCTCTAAGTGTGTGCCTCTGTACTAATTATACTCCATATATGTGTCCATAGTATGACTATGTGCATTTGTGGGAAGGTGTAACCTAGGTTGGTCCACATGGAGGGAAAAACAGGAATGTTTTGTAGCTACTGTTTTTTTTTCTAAGCACCTCAGTAAACACCTATACTTTGAGTTGTGTCTTCTGGCTGATTATTAAAGGCAGATGCACAGTTGGGGTCCCATAAGTTGTGGTTTTAGGAGCATGGACCCATTGACTATCCCTTTGAACCATTGTCATTATATCTGAGATGTGCCAGTTAGGAGGGTAGCCTGGAGGGGGTCCTATATATATGATGGGCCATGTATAACTTGTAGGGAGAGGTTTGTCTCATCCTTCTTTTGTGATGCAATAGCACTCAGTACAGTGACAGGCATATACTGATTGCATCAATGCAGGATGCATTAGAGCTTCACTTCCCTAGTGAATTAGGTGACAATCTGGAGGCTACCAAATGATCTATGGAATGGCTCCATTGCTATGAGACCACCTTGTGGTATTGTATCTACAACTTGCATTGAGGGCTATGACTTTAGTTTAGCCTCTCAGACGACCTCTCCTCCTAAACAGCAGTCTCATCACCATCTTGAAAACTAGAAAAAATAATAAGGGTGATATGTCCTAATTAAAGTTCAACCCTCTGACAAAGAATTGAAAACTGAGGGGATGGCCATCAACTGGGAAATGGCTAAACTAGTTATGGTATATGAATGTGATGAAATACTATTGCTCTGTAAGAAATAATGAAGGGAATTGTTTCAGAAAAACATGGGAAGACTTACATGAACTGACACAAAGTAAAGTGAGTAGAACCAGGTGAACATCATACATAGCAATAGCAGTATTATAACAATAATTAACTGTATAAAAATTAGCTACTCTGATCAATAAAACACTATCTACCTCCAGAGACAGAACTGATGGACTCTGAGCACATAGTGAAGCATATTTTGTCCCTCTTTTAATTTTTTTTTGCTTTTTCGGCAACATGACTAATGTGGAAATATGTTTTGTATGACTTCATATATATGTATACATATAATGGGCATTATATTTCTTGCCTTCTCAATGGGCAAGAAAGAGAATTTTGAACTGAAAATTTAAAAAAAATTTAAATCTTAAAAAATAAAGTCCAACCGTCATCCTTGGTGCTCCTTATCCCTTCTTAGAAATCCTTGACATTGTCATAATTTATATGAGATTCCATGGGAAAAAATTCTTTTTAAAAATTCTTTTCTTTGTGGCTATATATGAATAATTGTCATTATTCACATTACCTTCAAATAAAATGCCTCTTAACAAAATATTTTCCTATTTGCTTTAGATTTGGGAAAGAAGGGGATTTTTCATGTCTCAGTAGGAACAACAAATTCCTGCCTCCCCCAAACTCAGATGATTTCACACATCTTTGATAAAGACACAGAAATTAAAGCAAGATGTTGCGAAGAAAAACAAACCACAGCTGTCGGTATTTCTCCCCAAAGCATCGGAGATACAACCACAGCCAGTACCTGTTCAGGTGGCCTCTTGATGCTATACGGAGTCACATTGCTTTTTAAAAAAATACGGTGTTTTCTTTCATTTCTAAATGAAGCAGCCTATGCAATAATCACTATGGATTTTCTTACTCACATATAACCTTGAAAGAGAAATCACCTGATAAAAAATACAACCACAGCTGGCATCAAAAGCTTTATAAATATTGCTTTCTTGAGCATCTAGTTCCTAAATATTTGCATATATCAAATTCGACTGAAATACTAATGTTTCTTAAAATTGCTATAAATCCCTCAGAATCCCGTGATCATGAACAATCTATAATTTGCCATTTAACAAACTGTCTCATTTGGGGGGAAGGGTGAGTAAAGAGAGATGGGAGGGTGGGAGAAGAGGAAGAGCAAGAGCTGGAGAATTAAGGGAGAAAGGAAGGAGAGGAAAAGGTAGGGTCCTTAGATTTAATCTTGTCTAGGCATCTAAATTGCTATTTGATTTCCGACCCCTCTGAGTCTCTATGTGATAAATATATTTGGCTCAGGATGTTATACAAGGCTGTAGATTGCTTTGGTGTGTGTGTGTGTGTGTGTGTGTGTGTGTGTGTGTGTGTGTGTGTCTTATATTTACTGGTGATATTTTCATTTTTAAACATCCCTAAACCCTGCCGCTGCTGTAACAGGAAGGCATTGGGAAAGAAAAGGGAATATTTCATTTATCTCATTCATCTTTATGTTCTATCGTTCGGCGTGTAAGCAATGAGGGCTCAAAGCCAAAGGTACGAACCTACAGGCAGGCACTGAGATGTACAGGCAATGGAGGAAAAGTCATTACCGCTTGTCTGCACGGTCTGAGAAAAGAGATGCAAGAATTCCAGAGAAGGAAGAGACACTTTAGGGAGGATAAGACAGTTCCTAAAATGGGCAGAATAAAATGATGCTAATGGAATGTAGGTGTTAGACTGGGAAATAGTCAAGTTGGACTCCCAATGGCAGCTGGACCATTTGAACAGGATATGTCTTCCCAGCTCACGCTTCTTCATTCCTTGCAGGGTTTGCCTTTGGGACCTCCCCTCTGAAGAAGAAACCAGGGCTGGTGCATCAGGATAATAGATCAATAAAAATAGGGCAATAGTTTTGTTAGCTTGTCACATCTTCTGGCTAATTATTTAATTACTCTAATTTAAAGTTTTACCAGATTTAGCATCAAAACATAAAAATCTTGTGATTGCAATGTCAGAAAGTAATAATGTAATTAACTTATTTAGTAGTAACATATTAACTGTACTGATTGCTAGGCACTAATCTTAGAATGAAACCACAGGTGAAAGTATGCATACCTGAGCACGTATGTGATCAGCAATGAGGTAAGGATATGTGCCCGGGAGCATACTGGAGTTTATTGAAAATACTGCTACTTGATCCTCAGGCAACCAACCCCACTGTTGCTTCTTTGCAACTCTGCTCAATGGACACAGGGAACTTTGAACTGCTCCTTCCCCCTGGGGTTTTGTGTGATAGAGATATGGTAATGTTTGGGAAATCATGGGAAAATAATGGCATTTGAAGTACAGATCACACTTGTGATCTGAGATATTGCATGTGAGTGAGTTTTGTAAATCCAAGCACAACTAACTTTATAAAGGAAGTTCCATATTTAAAGTACCTCTTCAGTGAACTCTTTTGTAAAACGAATAATCACACGCCACCTCTGCCACCTCTTTTGCTTGTTTGTAAAACTGTATTTTCTTCTTTTGAATTTTCTTAATGGACGGTGAACTTATGGGAGAATGTGGATGGGAGCTACACAGGATGGGCAGGAATGTGTGTATCCCAATCTATATTTCTATATTTCACTGGCTAACCCCACAAGGATTAACTACCTCTGTTTCAAGGTACTCTATGGAGCTTTAGTCCTAAGACTCACAAGGCCCCATTGGTGCACTTACCCTTAATTGTCAGCCAGTAGGCACAATTATCTCCATTGATGAGATCACTGATCGATTTGGATATTAGAGATTTTTGTGAAAGCAAGGGCAGCATCACTCTCTTCTCTATGTCCCTTACCAATTTTGTCAATCAAAAATGTTTTTCTTAACTTGGATCCCTGAAATGGTGGCTACTAACTCATTGCATAGTCATAGGGGGTGAAACTCAGTGCTGGATTTTTTTTTGGAGGGGAGAAGGCAGGGTGATTGGGGTTAAGAGACTTCCCCAAGGTCACACAGCTAAGTGTGTCAAGTGCCTGAGGTTGGATTTGAATGCAAGTCCTCCTGACTCCAGGGCCAGTGCTCTACTCACTGTACCACCTAGCTGCCCCTCACTGCTGGATTCTTAAGGCAGAATCTTCTTTTAACGAAAGGGAGTATGTCCTGGACTTTTTATTCCAGAATATCTGGTCACCCTGGTTTTAACAATGATACTTGGATAAAGTTTGCAAGCATGTTATCAGCTATTTTTTAGGTAGTGGTGGTGGGGGAGATTTTGCTTCAGAAGAGACTTTAAAATAGCTTGAGTTTTTCTGTAGCTTGTTTCTGGGCCTAGTTCAGCCTTGAAAGGTATATAAATCCATATGCTTTCATAGGACAATCAGACCCACCAGACACTGATGTAGTGTGATGCATCTCTCTATAAAAGCAGGTCTGATAGGTGATGAAAAAGCCTGTGTGTTTAGCAGGTGAATGGGTAAGAGAGCAACAAAAGGACTTATGATTTTGGTATTTGGGTGTCAAGAAAACAAAGCCCCCCAGTACAGAGGAACCCAGCCACCTTTCAAATAGATTCATCCATGTATATAAAGCAGGAGGAAAATTCACTTTATATTTAAGCACAGACTTCAGAGCCATGCTTATGAAAGATGTAACCTTCCCAAGCAAACCATTTCTGAATACATCATCTGACTTATCTCACCATGCAGGTGTTGCAGACAATTCCAAACCCAGCTAACTTTGGGAAGACTTAAAAAAATTCCAAATCCAATAACCTGGATGTGGTTCCTTGGATTGCCTCTAATAATTGTAAGCATAAGAAGATACAAATGAGGGCACATAGTTTTAGGACACATTAATTTGGGTATTTTGTCCTGAGTTCCAGCAAAACCAGCAAGAGGAAAAGATATTGATTCTAGTCCTTTCCATCCTTTAAAGCCTACCTCAATTGCCATCTCTTCCAGGAAGCCTTTCCTGATAGTCTGTACAGCAGAGTGGCCAGAGTATTGGACTTGGAATCCAGTGAGTTGGCTTCAAAGCTTACCTCTGATATTACTAGCTGTTTAACTATGGACAAATCAGCTCACCTTTCATAGTCACACTTTCTTCAACTGTAAAGGGGGACCCATAACACTTGTAGGTACCACTTACCTCCCAGGATTGTTATAAGAAAAAAGTATTATGCAAACCTTAGAGTTATAGGTGTGGGAGTTATTATCTTCCCCTTGATCAGTAATGATTTTTCTCCACACAATTGGATATAGCATTTTGCTTATTTACATACATACCATGTATTATTTTGCATTAAAATTATTTTTGTTTGGGTCAGAACAAAAGCTCCATATAATCATAGAATTATGGATCATGTAATAATAATAGTATTCCTCTAGCACATTAGGATTACAAAGAGCTTTACACGTCACCCCATTTGATTTTCACAACAACTTTATGAGGTAAGTGCTATTGCTATCCTTGTTGTACAAATGAGGAAACTGAAGCTCAGAGAGGTTATCGAGTGACTTATCCAGGGTCACATAGCTTGTGTCTGAAACAGGATTTGAATTTAGGTCTTCTAGACTCTTAGGTCCCCTGATCTACCCACTGCCCCATTTAGCAGCATAAGGATTAGACCGGCTATTTTATTGATGACAGGGAAAAATCTTATTGTCAATTTTGTTCTTTTCTAGAACACAATAACTAGAAAAGTAACTATTAAATTTCACTGGAAAATATATCATTGAAGTCCTGCACTCCAGTGTCTCCCGGCGGGCTTCCAGGTGATGCTGGGTTCTCAAAGGCTAAGCCAGTGGGAAACAAGCTCTAGCTGCTCCTGCCAAGCTGGAAATGTGTCAAGAACAGGCCAGGGAAAAACTCTGTGTTCCTGTTGTCTAAGGACCAGCCTCGATAAGTTCCAAGAGGCTCATCACCAGAAGGTTGGTCACCAGGTGATGACTTTTTTTTTGGCTACAGAAACTTATGAAACCAGCCTGCAATCTGTCTGGGTGGAGAAAGTATTTATACTGACAAAATAATGTTTTTTTAAAAGTATTGAGTAATAAATTTATTCCTTGTTCATGATCAGAGGATCATAGGTTTAGAGCCAGAAGGAATCTTAGGCTTGTGAAGGGAATAGGGAAAAGATACTTTCAACAAGCTCAAACATCATGTTAATGTCAGCTTTAATCAATCAGTCAAGTGTGTATGTGCTTAGCACTATGCCAGGTGTTGGGAGGGAGGAGGGGAGAAGAGGTATAAGGTACAGTCTTTGCCCTAAAAGAGTTTATGATAATAGGAGCCATTGCTGAAAAGGGTGATGAAAAATACTTAATCTAACACCTTCTTTTTGCGTATGTGGAAACAGATACCCAGAAAGAGGACTGACTTGGCCAAAGTCACACAGGTGGTATATGGTAGAAATAGGACTTCAACCCAGATCTTTTTTTAGGGTAAGATTTATTTATTTAAGCTGTCCCAATCACAAGCAAAATGGTAAGGTCAGCATATTTGTCACTGTGTGGTGCAAGTGAAGTTAAAGAAGGTCCCCTATAATTTTCTGTTCCACATAGAAAAAAGGATGGTCCAACCGCTGCTGTGGTCCCCCAGTGCTTGATTAGTATGGTCCAAGTTTGCTTTACTCATCCTCATACCCAGTTTGGGAGAGGATTGAGGTGATGGTTATGAAACAGAGTGTGGTTTCCATCTTCCCATGGGAAGGGCTTGGTCCGGATGCGGAGGTGGGGGCAGGGGACGAATTCGGGCCGCTGGTGATGCTCCCACGACTTCAGGTAGGCGTTGAGCTTGCTGACCACCACCCCCGGGAGCGCCACGAAGAAGGTCAGCGTCCTCCACATGCGGCCCGAGCTCTTCTCAGTGTGGGCGTTGCTGGCGAACGACCGCCTCGCCGCGGCGCAGACCTGGCCCAGCTGTGCCAGCAGCCGACCGCTCGCCGTTACAGCCATCTTCCAACCCAACCCAGATCATCTGACTCCAAATCTAGTTATTTTCTGACCCAGGCCAGTATCCTGTTAGCTCAGGTTCAATTTTGGGACAAAATGAGGTATTAAAAGGTCATTCAACAGTTTACAGAAGAAAGTTTAATTACCTGTAACACAGAAGAAATATTGAACAACTCTATTCCAGCACATAGCTAGGGTAGATGCATGACCTCCTCCAGCCCCCACCTTCTTGGTCCATATGGAAATAGATCTGGTCAGCAGGGCAAGAGAATGTGGTGAGTCACAATGTCTTAGGGGACCATCTGCCAAGTCTTAAAGTCCCCAGCTCCATGCATTTATGTGATTAGGAAGCCATGTCAATATGGTTAGAGGCTACCATGAAGTTGCATCAAAAGGAGACCCAGCTTGAGCCTTGGCCCCCTGAACCCATTAAATCTTGGGAACAATTTTGTCTCTTTTTAGACATGGGGAGAGGGAAACCCTGGAAGATAGTGGTCCTATTACACCAATGATTTTCTAATTATGTCACTGTGCTTGGCACAATATGTGCAAAAGCCCAATTTCTAATGGAAGGGTTTGTTTTCTTAATGGTAAGCACTTTATACCTTATTCTGTCTTTCTCTCATTGGGTTGGACCCATCTCTGAGTTTCAAGGAGTCTGTGGGGCTACTGTGGCCACCTTTTCTCCCAGAGGGCCTGATTTTGTGCCAAGAACTAGAATGGAAGTGGAATTGGCCCATGCCCCAATGGTTTAGTACATTCAGCTGTTGTCTGTAATGGCCATTTAAATATCCCATGGCTGCCTATGGAACCTGCTTTAAACAGGCTCTGCCCACTAAGGCCATTCCACAACAACTGAGCATGACAGTTAACATTCCCTGGCACTTAGAAGGGCACAGACTGTCCTAGAAGTTGCTTCTCTCAGTTATTTTCCCAGAAACCCTGGCAACATCCTTTCCTAATTTGTCATTTTATTTATTAATGCAATATGCAATTTTAGCAGAAACCCTTAAGAGGTCGGAGTCAAAAGCTTTCTTCATGACAGGTGATTCATGGCTCAGGATGCCCTCCTGAACCACACTTTTAATAACTTGGGGAGGCCAAGAGCAAAGGTAATTTTCAAACTGACACAACCTTTTGAACTAGGATGGTGCCTATATAAATAACCCTCCCTCTCAGCCCTTTGACTTCCCCCTACTCTACAATCTCTGCACCTGTGCTATGGTTAGTGGAGTAAGAGACATGAGAAAATATTAAATATCCTACAGAAGAGTATGCTTGAGAAGAAGCAATAGAAAAGGAATTCTCTTGGATCAAATGGTTGAATGTGGCAAATGTGAATTCCAAGGCTCCTTGAAGATGCAGAGTTGTGTACATTCTTTTACATTTGCTCTTGGGGCCATGAGCGAGCTTCTTTTGGATATTGATTTTACAAAAGTGTTGGCTTTGGGGGTGGAGAAGGAAGGGAACATGAGATCTCTACCACTTTGGGGAAGTCACTTTGCATCTCTGTGTTTCAGTTTCCCCATCTCTAAATGAGGAATAACAATCTCTTCCATTCTCCTCAGCACATACATATTTGTCCTGAGTAGAGGATGATCAGATAATCTGGAAAAATTGAATTTTTACAAATGAACACCAATTCAAGGAATCAGCGTTTTCTTTAATGTGAATCTTTTGCTATTTTTAATTCAATGGGTATCTTCCGTTTACTCAAGCCCCTCAGGAAAGTGATTTACTAAGAACATAATCACCTTGACGCTAATCTCTTCTTTGAGGATGAGGATACTAAAGCCCTAGTTTCCAATGTGAACTTTATAAGCAATCTTCTGTAGGACAGTTCTAGAGGATGATGGATGTTTGCTGTCTTCATTGGGTTGAATTTTGTTTTCTATAGTTCCCCCCTTCTGTCTCTGATACCTTTAAATCCATCATGCCAGGGTCAGAATGCCTCCTCTGTGTGATATCACAATGCTCTCCATGGCAACAAATTATATTGTCACCAGCACTGGCTGGATTGGTGGGTTGCCAGTGATCTATGGCACTGAGTTCCCTTGGGACTGGTGCAAAGCACAGCTCATGATACTCACATTTAGATAGACTTTCTCTGACATCAGCTATCCAAAGATCTCAAAGTACATTATGGGACTTTCTTATTTCTTAGGATGTCCTAAGAAGAAATACCCCAACATGATCATTCAATTTAATTCAACAAACATTTATTGAACATTTAGCATGTAGATTATTGAGGAAGGCCTGGAGAAGTTTATATAAGATATGGTCCCTGTGTTCATGGAGCCTATAGTCTGATAAGTTGTTGTGGTATATATACAAATAACTATAATGCAAAATAGTGCATGGTAAGTACATCAAAGAAGCGAAAACAAAGAGGAATAATGAAGTCTGGGATGTGGAAGAAGTAACATTAGATTTGAGTTAAGTGAGTCTAATGAATGTTTAGGAATTAAATGGGTGGGACAGGGCATTGCAGGTATAGAGGTGGGAGAATGTCTGGACAATGGAGAGTGTTGTAAGTACAGAATATGTTGAGGGGAGTGATGTGAGATAAGGCACTACTGATGGTGTCAGATTATAGAGGGCTTTGATTGCCAATAAATTGAGTTTAACTTAATACAGTATTCAAATATAGAGCCATTGAAAGGTTTTAGACAAATAAGATTAGTCTGGCCATGTATGAAGTCTGGGATAGAGGAAGCAAAGAGAGGAAGTAGGGCAATCTATTGGGAGGCCATACGCTACAATGGTGGCAGTGGAAATAGAAAATGGAGAGATGGGGAAATATTGTGCATATAGAATTGACTGGATTTGGTAACTGATGGCAAATGATGAGAGGGAGCGAGAACAGTAAAAAAAAAAACAAATCCAAGTTTATCAGCATATGACATTGGGTGAATGTTGATGCCACTGATAAAAATAGTAAAGTCAGAAGGAGGAGGAAATGTGGCTTTGGGCATGCTATATTTAAGATGTTGGTGGAACCTCCAGGTAGAGCTCTCTTATAGATAATTGGAGATATTAATCTGGATCTTGGCGGAGAGACCAGGCTTGGATGAATCAATCCAAAAAAACATGTACTTGGAGGTGATAGTTGAAGCTATGAGAATGAATGAGCTTAACAAGGTAGTGAAAGCATAAAGTAGTGAAAGAAGAAGGCTGAGGACAAGAACCTTAGGGGAAAACTAATTAAGATGGGGTTCAATTGGGATTGTTCAAAATACTGTCATATCCATTCACTGTGGAATTTCCTTCTTTGAGCTATCTTTGAAAATAAGAACTTTGTCTGTCAGGTATGGTTTGAGGAATAGCCTGAAAGTATAGGGATAGACTAGAAAGGAGTTCTGGGGTTGTGCGTTGTTGACTATCCATTGATCAACAAGGAGGGTGGTACGAGCAGAGAACAGTATGCTCTAGCTGATTGCAGTCATTCCAGGAGAGGGGGGAGAGACAGTCATTCCAGGAGAGGCCTATCACCAAGGGAGAGGGGAATAATGGTATAGGAAGGTGAATCATGTGAAAAGAATGGGACCCTCAGGAATTGTGTCATTGGGTACTCAGAAGAATTTGAGGCATAGAGATGGTGTACCCTCTAGAGATGTTGGCATTCAAAGCACTCCACTAACTATCTATCTAACCTCTTTCCTCCATACATTTTGAATTTCTACTCATCCTTCTAGGCTCATCTCCTCAATGGAGACTTCATTTACTATTTCTCTGGCCCCCAATGCTGTCTACTTTCACTGGGTAAGCAGTATAATATAGAGGAAAAGGCACTGGATATGAAAACAGAGATCCTAGATTTCAAATCCTGCCTCCTATCCTAACTAGTTGTGTGCTATTGGGAAAGTCAATTCACCTGCCTGGACTTCATTTTCATCATGTAGAAAATGAGAGGTTTGGACTAAATGGTTCTGAGGTCCTTTCCATCTCTAGATCTAGGATCTAGATCCTGAGATCCTCTAAATGCCTATAACCTTCAGTCATTATCACAGAAGCTAGCACTTGAATCAATAATGTCTTGTAAAATGCTCTAATTACTTTGTATTTTTTTTCCTTCTTACTTGGATATGAGGCAGTGTGCTATAATCCAAGGAGTACTAATGACATTGTTATGTACTGTGTTTAGAGTTGTGATGTTATTACTATTAGAATTCCATTGGAGCAGCTAGATGGTGCAGTGAGTAGAACACCAGCCCTAGAGTCAGGAGGACCTGAGTTCAAATGTGACCTCAGACACTTGACACACTTATTAGCTGTGTGACCTTGGGGAAGTCACTTAACCCCAATTGCCCTGCCTTCCCCCCTCCAAAAAAAAAGAATTCTATTAAGGCTAAGTAACCCTTCTCCAAAGTACAACTTTATCGACATGCCAAAGAATCTCTTCACTACATGTTACAAATTCAACCCAAACCAAATTTCATGTAAAGACCTCCCTTCACTAGGGACAAATCCAGTTTGTGTTTGAAGATCTCCAATTATAGGAAACCCAATACACCCCAAAGCTTCATATTACTCTTTTGAATAACACTAATATTTAGGAAGTTTTCTTGCACCAATCCTAAGTATATCTCTTCCACCTAAATATACTCTATTCCCCTAAATATACAACTTCCCCTATCCAGTGCTCCTGGTTCTAATTCCTCTTTCATTTGAGATCCCCTAAAATAGGTGCTATCATGTTTTCTGTAAAGATGAAAAGCATTACTAATAAAAAAGATAAGTAGTATTGAAAAATTGCATGTAAATCAAAAATTAAAAAACCCAACAGGGGAACTTGCTATTTAAAGGAACCTTTTGTAAAACAAATAATACACTTCTAACTTCTCTCATGTGTAAGTCTAGGCATTTCTACTTAGATTCGCTTAATGTGAAGTTCAATTGCAAATAGATTTCTTTTAGTACAGCATCTCTCAAACTGTTCTTTCCCTCTCACTGACTAGTATGATGCAGTATAGGAGTCTAGCCTTTACTTCACAAAGACTTGGGTTTCATAAAACATTCAGTTTGGGAAATGCTGCATTAGAATGATTCTCTCTTTTCATTGGCTACTGTTCTCTATCCATCCCTTGTCATGGGGATTATTTGGGTGGTATGCCTACTTGTGCTCTAAACGTAAGAGGAAGGAACATTGGAAAGTAAGGGACTAGGAGAGAAAAGGAAATAATGGGCTTTTATTCTGCAAAGCTTCACACATGGTATGAGAAAACAATGGACCTGACCACACATCCTTATGTCATACACATCTCTTCTCTTTCCTCTTCTCTATGACCTTGGACAGCTGCCTTGTTCTGACTGAGCAATCTTGATTGAGGGGGATTTATTATCAGGAAAAGAAGCCTTCCTTCCCATAATGAAGCATAAGACTAGTTACTAGCCACTGGGCAGGGGCTGGTTAATACCCATGATTAGCACAACATCTTGCACATAGTAGGCACTTGATAAATATTTATTATTTGAATATCTGAATCGAAAGAATCATCATTACAGAAAATTAGTTAAGAACTGAGTCAAATTCCTTTTCAATAAACTTTAAGGAAAAGTTGAAATTCTTTTGCTCTACTGGAGTTTTGGTGTATTTCATGCTATTTGAAATAGTAGCTCGGCTACAAAGTGAGGGGGGAAGGTTTTTAGTGAAGTGACTGATCCATGTCCTTTTCTACACCAGACCTACAAGTAGAGGACTGTCCCAGTTATCCTTAAGTTCCAGGTAAAAGTGACTGCAAAACAGAGGTGGTATAGAGTTAACTCTTTACTGGTTATTTCAATGTGTTGAGTATGTAATGCCATTCAATTCCATAGCAGCAGGGCACAGCAGTGTGAACTCAGGATAAGAGGAGAAGTCCCAGTCAGGATCACATCCATTTGGTGTCTTTGGAAGTTTTTCAAACCCTGAGAGTATCTTAACATGTGTCCAAGATGGATTCCTGCTGATTTAAATGACAATGCAGGCCACACAAGGAGAGTCCAGGATAGATTAGCATCTACCCCACGTGGAATACTCGCACTGCTGAAGAAACTTTGCTTGTTTCTACAAAGAAAAAGCTCTCTGTGTTTCCCGTTCTGCTCTTCTACTCTAAACAAATTGTAGAAATTTTAAGTGCCTTTCATGATACTGAGCCTAATTAATTAAAGGTTTATGAAAAACAATTAGGGTTTTGATAGGAATCACCTTCTATCCAATCCCAGGTCTGTGTGGAAAACGAGAAAGGTTACAAAGGCACAGGATGAAATTTAGAGCTACAGCGGATAAGAGAGCACTCAAGTCCCACATGGATTGAGGAAATTAGGACATTTGGTGCCAGATTGTCTGACTAATTAGATTTCTATCAACTCCAGAGGGACTGGCTGAGACAGCATTTAATTTAAAGCAGTAGCAGCTTTGCTTATGGTGTCCATGTCTTTTTGCAAAATGCCCATGTTCCAACATGTGAACAGCCTCACTCTTGCCCATCTCAGAAATCTGAGTCTTTTCCATTGCAGGCCCCTAGGTCCCCTAAAACATGTGCAAACGCATACACATGTACATCACAGACACACACACATCACTCTTTCCTTCCCTCACATCCCCCCATACATTCTTGCTAATTTGGTTGAAGGAAATTTTGGTGACTGATCACACTAGAATTGGAGGAAGGAGCTCTGTCATTGACTGGCAAAGAGCAGAAAAGAGTGAGAATAAAAGGAGTTCATCAGCCTGGTACCATCATTTCTTTGAGGCAAGGTTCAAGGCTGAATACCAGGATTTTTTTTTGCTGAAAGAATTTTAGGAACTATGTTATCATCTTGAGTAGTGCTACCTAGAAAACTTGCCTAGAAAAAAAAGTTTTATTATTTACTTGTAACAGAGACTAAACCTTTGGTTATCAGACACTGCAATTTGGTGTTAATTGACCTAAAATAAGTAACTCTCATTGGAATAGAGCAAACAGAGCCTTAAAGTCATTCCTTTCTTGTCAGAAGGTGATTCTAAAAGTTCCCAGACCTATTTAATGAAAAATGATCATGCTATTAATGATATTTCATGTGATGGATACATAATTAACTCAGTTACTGGTTTTCTCTTTCCTCCCCTTTCTGATGTTCTGTGCTTTTGAGATTATTTTGAGGAATTAAATGACAGCATTGGCTTCAAAAAGGGGGAAAATATGTTCATTTCTGTCAGCAACTGGACCGACCATGTTGGGTACATTATACATGAAAAGTACACTTCCAGATATAGGTGGAATGGTGCCTGTCTTAATTCAGTCTTTAAGAGTATGGTCCAGTAGTGTTTTGTAGAGAGTCTGCCTTAGATTTGGTTTTTTGGAATTTGAATCCCAATTTATAGCAAAGAGGATGGTGTCTTCACTGGTGATATCACTTGTTTTTAAGTTCATCTTCTTTCTCCCTTTTCCTTAAGAAGTTAAAGGAACTTCTTACCCAGTGGTGCCTGGATGCAAAGGATCATCTTGGCCATCATGACTTTCTATGTAGGCTGCTGTCCATTTCATTACTTCGAGATAGCTTGCCTTTTTTCTTAAGTCTTTGAGATTCTCCTACTTAGGAAACCATTCTCTAGCAACGTGTTAAGAACTAAAGACTACATATGCTTTCCTTTTCTGATGATCCAGATGATCTCATGGAGAACTGAAAATACTGATACATCTCCCTTGGTGCCCAACTGGGTCAATTTCCCTCTTTAAGCCTCAGTTTATTCCTCTGTAAAGTAAAGGAGATGGACTAGATGATATTCTAGCTTCTTTTCGGCTTTGACATTCTTTAAGTCTAAGATTGCTTTTGGGATTCATTACCCCCTCCCCCATCATTCATTCTTTCATTCATCCATCCATCCATCCCTCCGTCCATCTATGTATCTGTGTATATATCTATCTGAATTTTTACCCATTGGCTTTATTTAAAAAGGGAAATAATTGTATAGAAGTCCAATATGAAATATATCACAGTCAGAAGAGAAAAACTTGGTTAATGGATTGGGTTCTACTTATGCCAGAATCCAAATCCCTGGATGGGAAATGCTCTTGATATACTCCTTTTTTTTTTTTGAAAAAGTGGGATAGTCATGAGAACTCAAAAGAATTAACACTCAACCAGAGAAATCAGCCAAGCATTTATTAAACACCTACTATACATCAAGCACTGCATTCAGTGCTAGA
This sequence comes from Trichosurus vulpecula, assembly GCF_011100635.1. NCBI lineage: Eukaryota > Metazoa > Chordata > Mammalia > Diprotodontia > Phalangeridae > Trichosurus > Trichosurus vulpecula. The sequence continues at coordinate 181,015,320 of NC_050575.1, read as the reverse complement.
GAGATAAAGAAAGGCAAAAACGATAGTCCCTGTTCTCAAGGTGCATATGTTCTAATGGCAGAGACGATGTGTACAGAATACATGGAAGATATTCTGAAGGGAGCAACTATAAGAAAGCAGGCAGTGAGCCTAATGGGAAAGGACATGTACTCAAAGCTTCCTTAGGCAGTTTGCACAAAGTGGGTACTTAATAAATGTTGCCACTTCCTCTTTCTATTCCTTCTTGTTTGTTTGTTTGCTGTTCATTCTGTTGACAAACATTTATTGGTCACCTGCCACATATAAGACCCTATGCTTGGTGCCCTGGAGGAACACAGAGATAAAATATGGTCCTTACCCTCAGGGAGCTCATACTTTGATTGGGAACACTGGACATTTACCAGGCAGAAGAATTACACAGAAAGGTATGACTAAGCAGAAGTTAATATATCCAAACTAGAGGTGTGAAAAACAATCCAAAGGAGAGACCAGAGTAGACTGCAATTTTCTTGAAAGGCTTGTACTTTGTGGGTTTCTAATCAGAGGTTGAGTTTGTCATCACTGTGGAGAAGATTCTTGTTTGAGTGGGGATTGCATGAGATGACTTCTGAAGTCCTTTCCAGCTCCAATCCCGTGGTTTTCTAATAAAATTTTATTATGGCTTATAATATCACTTATCTCATTTTCCTTTTCTAAATCTCCTTTCTTCACCATAATTCCACTTTATATAACAAGTACACTTGTGATGTATGTGTGTGTGTGTGTGTGTGTGTAAGTGTGTATAAGTGTGTGCATGTATGTATGTGTATGTAGGGGATGGGAGAGGAGAGAAATGAGGTATTTATTGAATGTCTACTATATGTCTAGCCTTGTAATTGGTATTGTGGGACACAAAAAATTGAAGACATGTACCCTACCGTTAAGATGTTCACACTTAGCCTCACCGGAGAGATGGAGACTAAAACACAAGGACTGAGAACAAATGATACAAGGCCACACAAAAGTAACTGTTCAGTGGAGTGGTATAACTACTACTCCAACCAGATTGCTGGATCATTGAGTGCTAGAGTCATCAGAAAAAGACTTCTTGGAGGATATGGGACTTGAAGGGATGGGTCATATTTGGATATGGATATGGTTAAAGAAAAGTATTCTTGGTATGTATGTATGTATGTATGTATGTAAAGACCACTGGATTTGGAGTTATAAACTCTCTATCTGGGAGATCTATATAGCAATGAAATCACAGGTAGAGTTAGTCAGTCAACAAACATTTGTTAAGTACTTATTTAAGTACTTACATACCAGATATACCATGCTAACCACTGGGGATATAATGAAAAGCAAAATCAAGATCCCTGCCCTAAAAAAGCTCACATATGAATGGGGAAGATAATATACAAATAGCTATATGTTTAGAAGACATGCAGTGTAAATGGAAGATATCTTCAGAGGGAAGGCAGTAGCCATGGGAGGGGCTAGGGAGGAATACCAGGAAAGTCCTCTTGTAGGAGGTGGGAGTTGAGCTGAGTCTTGAAGGAAGCCAGGAGGAAAAGAGGAGGGAGGAGAGCATTCCAGGCATAGGCCAGTGAAAAGATTTGAGAAATAGCTTGTAGTTTAGTATAGTGCATGGAGGGTAGTAAAGTACAAGAAGACTGGAAATATAGGAAGAGGCCTATTTTTGAAGGCCTTTAAATGCCAAACAGAGCCCATAGGCCTTATCCCTATTCCTAGGGACAAAGGAAATGAACTTCGTCTGTACAGGAGACGGGGAGGAGCCAAGACTGATTAGAACAGAGGATCCATATTGGAGAGTAGTATGGAACCATATCATGAGGTACCTTGAAGATAAGACGAAGGCATTTGGATCTGGCAATAGAAACCACTGATTATTTTTCAACATGAGAGTGCCACAGTAAAGATAAAACTTTAGATGTCCTCCCTCCTATCCTGTCTCCTCAAGTAAGAGCCATAATGGGCAGGGGAATCAAAGAAGGTGACAGTCAATCAATTTCTGCTGGATTATATGCTACATAAAGGAAGGGATCATGTCTTATTTTTATATGTCCCAGAATGCCTAGCACATTGCTTTACTTATAGTAGGCATTTAATAAGTGATTATTACATGAATGAGTGAATCAGGAGGACCTCAGAATGAACCCAGAATGAGTGGGAGCTGAGATGCCAACTGGGTTCTTGTTCTGAAAAATGGCCCCAGGCATCACCTGAAACCCAGAGACCTCTTTCACATCTTGGGGAGTGTAGGCTTTCTCTACAGAGAAACTGTAAAGAAGGAAAACCTTCTCAAGCCATTTCCAACTGGTTGCATTATAGCAGACAAGGTCTCTGTGGGGAGATGTTCAGCTTTTTCCTGTCCCTTGGGTCTGTTTACAGAATTGCCTTCCTGAGGGGGTCTTCTTCAGAGGTCAGGGAGGTAAAATGAAGATAAAAGTTTTTGCATCTCCTCTAGTGAACAACATATAGTTTTCCTACAGCCAGTGAAGGTGGGGCTTGAACATAACCTCCTGAATTTATGTTTTTAAAAATTCAATAAAGCTTCAAACCTTAGCTCAACAACCCTGCTAAGGAATCATAGAGCAAATGATTTTTTTTTCTACTCCTTGTTTTTTCCCCTTTCTATGTCCTGTTTTTCTCCCTTTTCCTCCCTTGTGAGAAATTCAATTGCTTTTTATCCTTCTCCATGAAGATTCTTCTATTGGAGTCTACTCAGTTTCTCTCAGGATGGTTCCACCTGGGATAGGGAGCATAGCAGCTCCATCCAATCCCATAGAGACAGCCTCTCCATTGCTGTCCTCTAGGCACTAGCAACATGATTCTGTTAGGAAAGATTTAGCATTTCTAACAAGTCTCATCTTATTGCTAGGCTGCTTGGACTCAGAGTGATGATGACTTAACTGGCTTTCTCATTAGTTGAAACTGTTTATGTTGTCCTAATCAGCAAACCAAAGAGCAAGAGAAACAGCCAGAATTTGCAAAACCTGTGTGTCAGGCCCTTTCTCTGGTGGCCTGGCTATTGGGAAAGCAGATTAAAGTTGAATGAAAGATTGCAGTGACTGCTTAACTCCCTCCAGCCAACTTAGACTCCAGAATTAGACTCGTAAATGTCATTCAAACTAAATTCTCCTACTCAGAGACAGGTACTACTCCATCTTTTCCTCTTGTCATGGTCTCCAATGTAATTCACAGATATCTGGGGTTCTGGGCCTCACACTAGGCAATTCCTATTTTCTTCTTCTCTTGACCATCAGCCGGCATCCACCATGTAACACTTCCCTGTGAAATGAAGGGGAATCTATTTTGTTTGTAATAAAGCTGATTATCATAGATAAATGTATCTAATTAGTCTCATTTGCTGACACACAAGCCTTTAATTGCAAGTTGAATAATTAGACATATCTGCATATGCAAATGAACATGGTTATACACTATGTCAGTCTTTAACATGATTTCTCTAGAGACAAATAACTCTCTATATTTCAGGAGAGAATATGATATATTAATTTACATAGACAAATAACTTTATTTAGAATGAGCAGCTCTCATGTTTGTTTATATAAAGCAATAAATGAAGAAATAGAAGAGATTTTATGTAGAATGTAACATCTAGGGGATTCTAATTTATGAGGGAAAGTCTTTGCAAGCCTTAACGTACTGCATACAGTCAGGGAGCAATGTGACGGGAGTCTGTGAAGATTTCCCATAATGACAACCCCATTGCTGAGATCTGATATGAAGAAGGTGTAAACCTTTCTGTTGAATGGTTTCCTCTCACCTCCCTCAGAGGCAGCAGCCCTTGAACCTGTAATGCAGAATCATGCTGTCGGGAGAAACTCCTACCATTCAGCTAAGGTATTTTATCTTTGAGACTCTGCAGTAGAACCAAACGCCCCTCCCTTCTTCCCTCCATTGCTTTTCTCTTCTCTCTTGCGAGCATTTCTGCATTTTCTTCCCCCTGCTCTGTCCCTCTTCGCCTTCCCACTCGGCATGGTGGATCATATGACGTTATGCTTAAACTGTTTGGCCTGTTGTTTTCAAACCAGATGGCCACTGCAGCACAAGCAATGGATGATGGTCTGCAATTTGGAGCCAGGTGCATGCTGGGATATGTGTCCCTCCCCCAGGGGCTGTGAGTTGAATACTAATCACTCTAAAGGACAGCAGGTTCCTATTTGTAGTCACCCCGCTTCCTGAGGGTAGGGATGCCTCAGTTGCTTTGGGTACCAGGCCTCTTTATCCTGGATTCAAAAGCAACTCATTAGGCAGCTTCTCATCTGCCCAAGCAGAAATGTTTCCGTAGCTTGATAGAAACATTTCAGGGACTATTATCGGTGTTTCCTCGGTTCAGCTATAGTTCAGCATCTGCCAACAACTCCAGCCTTCTCTTCTGTTAAAAGACTAGGCCAGCAGAGGCCTGGGCATTCAATAATAACAATAATATACGATAGTTATCGCCCTCATCATCATTATGAAGACAGTCTTCATACGGAGCTAGCTAGGAGAGAGGCTGGTAATTGGGCGCCCATCTCCGCAGAGCAGACTTTACGGTGGGGTAATTCTCCTGCACTTCCCAGTCTTGAAGACGGTGGGGCTTGGGAGGCAGGCTGGAGGACAGCTCTAGCTCAACGTTCGCTGAAAGCCCTCTCCCTGGGGTGGCCCCGTCTGTGCCACGAGGCCGGCTGCGGCTGCAGTGCGCAGCCTCCTGGGGCGCTGCCACTGCCCCGCGGCCCCTCCACCGGGTCCGCCCCGCCCTGCCCTGCCCCTGCAGCAGCCCGGGCAGCTGCGGCGGCCGTGCCTTTGCGCAGGGCTGAGTGCACAAGTCATTTCCGAAAGACACTTAATTATTTTTGAAGTGAGTACTGATAGTGAAGCGCATGGGTTTACACTGCTACAGATGCTTAATAGTAGAAATATTGCTCTGAAAGAAGTCTGAAGTAATCTAATTAGGAAGCCTGAGCCTAGGTGGAATTAATGGGGTTGCTAATTGTGTCCCTGCTAAAGCCGCGGTTGTGGCTGTATAAATAGCACGGTGAATGCTGCCCACAGCGGCAGTGCGGTGTGTGTGACAAACCCGGGCCTCCGGAGCAGCTCTCGCCCAAGGAGAGAAGTTGTGCACTGCTCTTCCTCCTCCCCCACGTGCCTGGACCCGCCTCCCTTCCCTCCGCCCCCAAATCTCAGCCATATAACAGTAACTATGCCATCTCACCAGGATTTATGGGGGGGGGGGTGAGAGTGGGAGATGAATTTGCATATTCTGCAGAAGGAGAAAGGGGGGTTGGGGGGAGAAAAGGCTTCCTCTCCCCCTTCCTCACCGCTCCCCCCCTCCCCTTTCCTCCTACCACATCCTTGCTCCCGGGGCCTCGTTCCCCGCCAAGCGGGAGGAATTCGGCTTTACCTCTGCAGAAAGGCTTTGCTGCAGAACCCCCTTCTATCTCCCCCACTCCCTCTCATTGTCATGGCAACCAGAATGATGATGCTGACAGGAGCTGACACTGTCCCAATTCACCACCCCCCTCCTTCTTTCCCTCCTCTCCTCTCTCCTCCCCCTCCCCTTCCTTTCCTCCTCCTTCTCCTCCCCACCCCTCACCTTTTTTTGCAGAGCCTCTTTGGGCCAGCAGGGGGCAGCACTGACTCGGGAGTGGCTGAAAGAGGTGGGAGGGAAGGAGGGGGTGGGTGGTGATGGTGGAGAGAACCAGAATGAAAGCTTCACCCGAATTAGAAACATGTACCTTGAAATGTAAGGTCTGCGTTATTAATGGACTAACACAGATTCCCATGTACCCCAAAGGCAGGCAAGCCATTCTCACTGCAGAGAGAAGGGAGCCCGTGGTGGGGAGCGTATTCCTGTGGATTCATTCTTGCGGCGGCTGTAGTTTTTGCTGGCCACAGTGGGCCAGCCCGCGCCGCACTGGGCGAGCCCTGCCTGGCCGGGTATTTTATCTCTCAGCCAAGCCCGCAGTCGGGAAAGGACAGGTACATTTGTCACCCGAACCAGGGTCGCTTCCTATTACCACCGAAGAGACAATCACAATAACAGACAATCGAAGTTAAAGGACTGTGATTCGAGGCTAATTTACAACTGGCCCTCTGCAGCTGGCTGTATTATCAACTTAACAGCGAGTAAAGCTTTCTGATAAGGCCAAGTTGAACTCAGGTGATCAATTGGACTCTGTCTGCCATCCCATGCTACGGCTGCCGCTGTTTCTCCACCGCTACTTCAGATGGGCAGCCAGGTTTCTCTTGCCAGAAGAATATTTTGCAAACCTATACGTTTTCTTGCCAGATGAATACTTTGCAATCCTATCAATTCATTGAGAGAAAAGGTCTCCTGAGCAAGAACTGGGGAGCAATGGCCTCTTTCATGTTGTAGCCCTTTTTGAAAATGGCCAAGTGCTAACCGCAAATCTTCAGTTTCAATCTGCTCGGTGTTGTAGATTAAGTAAGACATCCCTTAGCCGAGCCCTAGTCTGAATACTTTATTCCTTCCACGTGCTTCAGAAAAAAAAATGTTTTCTTCCCCCTTTCAGGCCTTTTCCAGTTTATCAAAGGTAATAGGCAGGTTCTCTTGGTATTAAAAACAAACAAACAACAACATCGACAAACCAAGGAGATGTGGGAGAGAAGAGAGGGAAGAAAAGATCCAGTCAAGTGGCCTTGGAAAAGCAAAATTGTCTTGTGTAGTTTGGAGGGGAGGAACCATTTGACAAAGAAAAGGGAAGGAGGTTGAGATCAAATTACTTTGTTTCCCATGTGCCTTATGTGGCATCTTGGCTGTGCGAGAGATAAAAATATTTCGTTCTACTTATAAATGCAAAGGATGCCCTGACTGAAGAAAGATGGGGAATAAAATGCAAAAAAGGAAGAGAAAAATGTGGCATCAAAAGTACCTTCAATTAGTCACATTAAGCAGATTTTATGAGGACATTGTTAATGGGGTTGAAATAGTCTAATTGTGGTTGCCAGCATGAAATGCCGTGTATTTCTTGTAAAGCTTTATTAAAAATTATAAGCCCAGCAGTGACATTGCCACAGGCAAGAAGGAGTTAACTGTAACTCATTTTCTTTAGAAGCATTAGCCTCATAAGGGCAGCTCACTGGAGTCAGGGTTGCTGAGCAGAGGTAGATGTGCTCTATATAGAGAGGAATGATTTGGTCCCTGTATCAAAATAGCAGGGACTGCAGCTATGGGGTTGGGCCAGGTTCAGCTGCTCAATGTCCTAACAAATGGTCCTGAACAGTGACAGGAGGGGCACATACATATCTTCTTATTACTCAGGCTTCATATTTGACCCTATCCAAATGATCTGAAGTTCAGACACTTGGCTTCCGCCTTACCCTTGTTTGCCTTCTTTTTCTGTGGGTGGTGAGTTGAGCAGGCTGAAAAGAATTTTAATCTCCCTCGCCCCTCCAAAAAAAAAAAAAAACATGTAAGTGCTCAGAAACCAGCCTCCTTGGAAAGCCTGTCTTTTGTTATTTGGGTTCAGAAATGTATTGGGAAAATCCAGAGAGGCCCAGGGAACAAATATATTCCTTCTCCTTTGGGCTAGCCCTCAAGGCAGCTGTGGTCTTCAGGTCTGCAGGGGGAGGGGGTAACCATAGAACGACTGGTAGGATCGAGCCACCGAAGGAAATGCAGCTCATGAGCCGCAATAAGACCTTTTCTCTCCATTCTCCATATTCTCTAATTTTGCCTCAGCTTTCTCTTTTCCTTTAAAGAGGTGACAGAGACAGATCAATGACTCCTTCTGGCCCTTCTGCGCAGCTGACATGCACATGTAGCTGAGAGTAATGGTGCTAACCTCTGAGTCCTTAAGGCTGAACCCCCCTTCCCTTCCCCCTTTGCTTCTCTTTCCTTCAGGGTCTGACTCCCAATACCAGAACCACATTAATTTCCTCTAATGATAAACTCAATTATTAGAAAGTTAGGTTATTGGAAAGTCCAGTTTGGTTCTCTTGAACCTGTCTGAAAATGTGATATTTGTGAGTGTACAAATGCACACGCATAAACAACAGCTCTGGCTAATTCTGTTCCCATTTGGAAGTACTTCCTGTTCTAAGCCTTGCTTATTTTTTCAGGCCGACCTATTTAAAATAATCTTATATTTTAATGAAGCATTACAAGCTATTTTGACTTAGGGAAAAATTTCTGTAATGCTTTACAGTTTATATAGAATACTTTCCTTACGAGCATTCTAATAGGAAGGTAGTGTGATTGTAATTAACCCTATTTTTGAGGTAAGGAAACAGGTTCAGAGAGAGGAAGCAATTTTTGCAAGGTCACACAACTACTAAGTAGAAAAGATGTCCCTAGGTCATTTGCCTTTCTATCCAGGGCTTTTTGCACCACAGCCCACAATGCCTCCAGACAATATAGGACGACAACGTAGGACTTCGGTGCATTTCTCGGCTCCTAGTTTCTTTTTCATGGGGGATGGTACATTCAATAACAAGGAAGGAAGGTCCTCAAAAGCAGATTGTTAACCCTTTAAGAAATTTCAAAACTTTCAATATCATCCTCATTCCTTCACGTGATGGAAACTGTTTCTATGTATTTTGTTTTAGATCCACATTTTGACTAAGATAGCTGAGTTTTTCCTCTTTTTATGTCCAGGAAGAGAGATCTTTTTCTCTTACTAGGACAGGTCAGATTATCCTACAAAAATCAAGCTCTGTTGAAAGAGTTCCTGTTAAAAGGCTCAAATTGACCACAAACAGAAAACAATAATCTGGCCTGGCGTGGCTGGTTTGCTGGGAGAATTCCTTCTTAAATCCCAAACCAGGGGAAAGTCAATTCGACTGCCTTGTTTTTGCCAGAGGAAACCACCAAATGAAATTGTTCTTTATAGCACAATAATATGGAGGATGCTCCAACAGCTTTTAAAAAGCTGCATTGACAAGGAACCCAAATGAATAAATATTAAAATAGACAATCAACTCATCAGGAAACCATGACTGATTCACTGAAGACTTCTTATTTCTTTTACATGGACTCCTGAAAAGTGCCCTTTTTTGCCTACAGCTTTCTTGCTTTCCTGAGTTTCTTAGCAGGAAAGATTATGCTGTTTGTCTCTCAGGGAGAATCTATCACCCTGTCCTTTCTCTTGCTTTGCATTATCAGTTAAAGATGGATACCCTTTCTCTTTTTTTCTCCTCCTCTTTTTGGTGTCCTTTGCTACATCTGTTTTCACTGTGTGCCCTAAAATGTCTGTCTCTGGCATTGAGAAAGTTGCTCTTGAAGAGTATCTGTGTGCTCCTGGATTAGAAAAGAGGCTTTATTTTGATAATTATTAATCCTCAAGACAATGTCAGGGGGACTTGCTTAAAAAGGGACACTGGTTAAGGAAAATTCCTCTCAAAAACATTTTTCTTTTGCAGAGATTTTCCTGGGATGAGGGAAGGGAAAAGACAGGGTTTCCTTAGTGCTCCACAGCTTCTTTCTGTACCATTTCCTCCCCTCAAACATTGTCCCTCTCTACCTTTGTGATGGTGGGTAAGTCATCCAGTTTCTATAGGACTCAGTTTCCTCATCTGTAAAATGAAGGGTTTGGGGTAAATATTCTCTAGAGTTCCTTCCATTTCTAGAGCTATCATTCTATGACACACGCACACAATCATTTCAGGTCCTTTGCTAAAATGGAAACTAAGAATTAACACAGTAGACATAGAAGTTTGTCACAGGAGGCAGGCCTCACTAACCTGGCCCAGGAGTTGTCCATTGAATTAGGCCCAATGAGCATTAATTCCTTTCCCAACCACCCCAGGAGAAAGAGGTTTTATATCTACAGTCTGGCATAAACCAGCATAACTGCTTGCCATCTATTAGGGTATGTTATACAGAGGTCAGGACCATAGACAGGGGGAGCCAGTGTAATAACTGGCAGGAAATGCTAATCCTTCTTATAATGCTTTGTTTGAAAGGCTCATCCCAGCAGTGATATGATCATGGGTAAGAAAGTGTTAAATCTGATTCATTCCTTTAGGATGGACTATTCTTAGGAAGGCTTTAGGGGATGGAGAGAAAGGCCATTATGAATGATTCCCTAGTTTGACTTCCTGGTGGAGGATGATGGGGCCTTTGTAAGATAGAAGTATCATTTGAAGTGTTTGGGGCATTATGGAGCTATCTCTGTCTGCTTTCAATTTTGGAGGTCGGCTTTCCTTAGCTCTACATTCTTTCTTTGAGCAGGTGAGACAGAATGGAATATAGGAAGGAATATTCTACTCCTTCCTTCTTGTTTAGATTTCTTGATCTGATCAGCTCCAAGCACATTTGTAAGAATCCTGGTGTGCATTCTTGTGCATGTAAGCTGAACAGCTTTCATGTGATCTGCTATGAAGCAGCCTTCTTCTCCTTAGTAAGCCACTATGTCTTCCACATCAATATTTTAACTTCATCCTGGAATTCAGGATTTTCCCTCTCCCTTTTTCTTCTCCCTCCCCTTTCCCTCTTTTCAGATTGTAATAAAGAAGGCACATGGCTTGACAAAAAAGGCACAATCCAAAGATATGTCATTGTGGCAAGTGCTTTCAAATTTTCCAGGGTGTCACTGTGTCACAATTTCAGTTCATTAGGCAGTGTACCAAGGAGTGGATGACATCAAAGCCCTCCTCTCCCCATATAGAAAACAGCAAGGACTCTTTTGATCTCAACCCCCACCTTACTATGCCCTCCCCCACTGATTAATATTGGCTTGTACAACCGGAGCCTGCAGGGGAGCCTGTGCTGAATTCCCCTATACATTTTGGCCCAGTTTCCCTTGTTTCCCAGATTTCCTTTAAGGATTTTTCCGGACCGATATGCATCTGACATCTTTAACCCTGCTTGGGGTAGAATGCATCATCTTGAAGCCAGTAGAGCCCTTTGAAGGCTGCAATCCTCAGCTTTGATTCCAGGTTCCATCCAACTGTTGCAAACCCCTGGTGGCAGTGACTGTGCCTAATAATAATCTGTGAGTTTAAGCAGGTGGGGGTGGTAAAGAAGGAGGCTGGATCTTCTTGTGGATCATCAGAGCAATGGCTGCTCCATTTGGACAATCTGAACCATACCCCTGGGGGAAAATGTAAATTTGTCAAGAGCTAGACAGTCGGGGGTGAAATACGATGCACCCAGCTTTTGCGCAACCTATTACTAATGTTGCTTTTGTAGAGATTAATGTATATATAAAAAACGCTCAGGAGATGGTCTTTGCTAATTAAGAGACCGCTCTTGTTTAGCATGCTTAAGGCTGGACCTTTTATTTGCTGCTGAGTAGGAAATGTTGTTTGGAAAATGGACTCCCAGACACTGATATTCATGTAAGTGAGGATCAGAGCAAACCAGGCCTTTGAAAGTTGCTCAGATCTCCTAAGAAATGCATCAAAACACAATAGACTGTGCACACAAAGCTCATTAAACACCTGATGCTGTGAATGGTAAAATACAGTTTAATAAGTGAATATTAATAACATTTCCACCTTTCAAGATAGACTGGCTTAAAATAGCATTCGTTTGCCAGAGAGGGAGGCCAGAAATTGTGGAAAGTTGGCTCAGAAAGATGCTAAAGGGAAAAAAAGAGAGCATAAAGGTAAACTTTGAGTTACAGCCTGCCTATTCCGCTTGCTGGGCAGCTAGGTGGTACAGTGGTGACGGTGCTGTCTGTGCCTGGAGACCAGAAGACTCATCTTCCTGAGTTCAAATCCAGGCTCAGACACTTACTGACTGTGACCCTGGGCAAGTCACTTAACCATATTTGCCTTAGTTTCCTCATCTATAAAATGAGCTGGAGAAGGAAGTGGCAAACCACTCCAGTGTGTTCACCAAGAATACTCCCGGTGGGGTCACAAAGAGTCAGACACAACTGAAATGACCAAACAGTGTAACTTCCATTGGTGGGAGGGCCTAACACTCTGACACTCCCCTCCCTCCCCTGGCCCCCATTCCTCCCTGTCAAAGAGCAAGCAAATTCATATGATTTTATGATTTAGAGTTGGAAGAAACAAGAAACAGAAATAATGCATCAAATCCAACCCTCTCACTTTACAGATGAGGCAAGACTCAGAGAATTTAAGTGACTCCCCCAAGATTACACAAGTAAGGATCAGGGAGGGAACAAGTATTTATTGAGTACTTACTTTGAGCCAGGAACTATGCTAAGTTCTTTACAAATAGAGTCTCATTTGAACCTCATGACGATCCTGGGAGGCAGGCGCTGTTACTATCCCTATGTTACAGATAGGACTACTGAAGCAGATAGAGCTTAAGTGACTTGTCCAGGCTCACAGAGTAAGTTTTGCAAGCTGGATTTGAACTCAGGATTTCCTTACTCCAAGTATACCACTCTATTCTTTTTTTCCCCTGGCTGATAGTTGAATCAATATCTGACTCTAAACCCAAATGCTATTTCCATTGTAGCACATTACACTGTGACCTCTTTCTCTAATACTCTGCTATACTTCTGAGGGAGGATTTTCTGGCTAGTCAGATTATCAGGCCCACATTCCCACAATTTCCAATTTCTAAAGCAATACAGTAAAACCTTTTCTTTTGCCTGAAGTTCTTTGATTAACCCCTGGGTTTTGACTGAAACCCCTCAGGTTTATACCAAGGTGTGCCCCTCACCCATACGTGGATGGGTGACCCTCAGCTATAGAAGTTGTTTGATTTCATATTTGGTTTCATAACTTGACTCAGGGGGATCCTTCAGGGATATCGTGTATGTGTTGGGTCCTAGCTAACATTATCTTGGAAAAAAAACCTGAGCTTTCTGTATTTGATGAAAAAAGCATTGACTTGGGAGCCTGGAGATCAGAATTATCTTTCTGGTTCTGCCACCAATGTGTACATGACTTTGAGAGAGTCATTTAACTTCTCTGTTTTTTCATCTCTAAAAAAGAAGGGGGTTGGAATGGATGATTTCAAAGGCTCTTCCAACTCCAATGGTCCATGTTCTTTGTTCTGAAGTCCCTTCTAGCTTTGTCATTCTATGGTCTTTGTTCTAAGGCCCCTGCCTAGCTCTCATATTTTTTCATCCTAAGGTTCCCCCTCCCTGCTCTAACATGTTATGTTCTTTGTTCTAACGTCCTCTCTAATTCTGACATTCTATGTTCTAAGGTCCCTCCTCCCCATTCTGACATTCTATGTTCTTTGTTCTAAGAACAAAGAACATGGGGATTGTTCTGTCTAGCTCTGACATTCTATGTTCTTTGTTTTAAGGTCTTGGCTAGCTCTGACATTCTATGATCTCAGGTCCCTCCTCCATGCTCTAACATTCTATGATTCCAACATGGAACATCCTGCTGGAACATGAGCCATCTTCTCAGAAACAGAAAACTTGAGCAGGCACAGATTGTTCCTAATAAGGAAATGTTACTAGTCCCATTTCAGTGCTGCTTTTCGGCTGTGTAGGGGCTGAGCAGGCTGGGTTTTCCGTGGCTGACAACACTACCCATATGCTATTTATCTTGTCAAAACTCGCTTACGTGTGCCCTCAGCTCTCATTTGGGTCTCATTAATAGTGATTATGAAAAATGGTACTAAATACTTACTTTCATATGATTTATCCAAATGTTGAACTGCATAATTGTGGAACCTAAGGCATTATCTCATCAGACTCTGTCAAGAAACAGTTTCTGTGTTAGATTTAATTTTTAAATTCATAACCCATAATATTCGTTACCTGTTACATATATTTATTGCTTTCACAATACAGTAACTGAACAATATATCTATCAATCATGGAGGGGAAGTTGCATGTAATTTCAAAGAATTAAAATAGTCATTTAAAAATAACATTTCTGTTATGTACAATGTAGCTAATTCAGTGGAAAATTAAACTGAAAGAGGAAATCTGAGTAATCAATATTAGAAAGGAGACACATCAAAGCCTTACTTTTGTTTTTGGGGAATGGAATTCTTGATGCAACCTATCTGTCGACTATTTTTTTTAAACTCTGCAGTGATATAAGAGGGATAACTCCCTTTTAAACTGAATTCATGCTTTGGCTTATCATTAACTAAGATGAGCTGACCCTTTGTTTTTTTTTGTTTGTTTGTTTTGTGTGTGTATGTGTGTGAAATAATAGTAATAATAGCTGACATTTATATAGTGAGAAAGGATGGTGTGTGTATGTGTGTGTGTGTGCGTGTGTGAGAGAGAGAGAGGGAGAGAGAGAGAGAATTGTGGTTACAGGACCAAGTATATTGTCCCGTAAAATACATCGACAATGTACCAATGCAGGAGAAGTCATTGTCTGCTCTGCTTTGATTCTTGTGAATGTAGACTTCCTCAGAATTGGAAGCTTGTGCATTTCTTTCACTCTGTATTTTGACTCCATCTTTTGTGAAGTGACATTGCCTTGCTCTGTTCTGAGGTCCAGCTATAGACCTTGGGCAGTTATCTCCTGGGAAATGTCTGATTGCGTGTGTTGTCAGGGTGCAGCTAAAGCCAGTATCCAGTTGGATATTTGAAGTGATTCCTGAGCAGTGACTAGAGAAAAAAAAAAGACAAACAAGTCCCCAAAGGACTGATAGTCCTCTTTTTTTCCTTTCAATGTTTTCCCCAAATGGTTAGTGACCAAGCTGAAATTATTTTTAAAATGGGTACTGGCATACTAATGATCAGGAAATACCATTTAGAGAAAAGTGCCACAAGCCCCACCAGACAGAGAGGCTGATGCATAAGGCTGCTGCTTTACACAAATACTACTAACTGACCTTCCTCTTTCTTCCCTAAGAGTGAGGTCTTAGAGAGCAGCCACTGAATTAGGAAGAAGAAAAAAAAATCTCTAAGGTCCCTAATTTTCTTGGTCAGGGTAGGAGCGAGAGAAGACACTGAAAGTAACTACCTTGCAAGTGGCATCAACTTTCCCCCAACAGCTTGCTAGAAATGAAGCCTGCAGCATACGCAGAAACCGGATTTTCCCTGGCTTACTCTGGTCTAACAAGTAATAGAATTATTGGAAGCCCACTCAATTACCAAGAGATTGTTCATGTCAGTAGTTGTCCTTCTTTTAAATACACACGAAGCAATCAATCTGAAGAGCTTTCTTTTAAGTCGGCATTTTAAACAAAAGGCCCTTATTTCCATTTCTGGTGAGAATGTACTGTTCTTTTCTTTTGCAGGGAGCTATAAGAATGTGCAGGGAGGCACCTCTTCCTGCAGAGAATTCGGGTTGGAAACAAGGAATGGATTGATTTTGTTTTGACTCAAAGAGTCTAGGAGGCAGGTTCACCTACTCAGGTGTTAATATCCCATCATTTAAGGATATTTTTTGGATGGTGGTGGTGGTGGTATATACATTTATCACATTGCATGGCCCTGAATCTGTAGTCTAAACTCTCTCAATGCTGTGTCTTGGCAGCTTCATTTAGCTCTTTCTGGTCTTTGCCTGGATAGCTGTTTTGAGGAAAGTACTTTGTAATTCTGAATTCAGTTCAACAGACATATATGAAGTTCCTACTGAATTCCAGGCACTGTGCTAAGTGCTACAGATACAAATAAGGAAAAGACAACACCCCCCACCCCCACCCCGCCATCAAGGAGTTTGCAATCTAATGGGAGGAGACAACATTCAAAAGGAAGCTGGAAAGGTATGGGGTGGGGGATGGGAGAGAGAGAGAGAGGAGGAAGGGAGTATCCTGCATCTACGGAGTCCAAATGAATCAGAGCTGCTGATGGAAATTGGAAAGTTAGCTAGGAAGTCCGGAGCCCAGCCCTCCATAAAGGAAAGATTTTGGGGGAATTTAGTCCCCTGCCTTCCAGGCCTCCAATCAGAGGGGAGAGAAGGCTGAGGGTGTAGAGAAAGTATTGAATATCCAGAGCTAAGTTAATCAGCAGGGTGGTGAGATTTCAGGTGATCAGCTTATTCTGTATGGGACTTCATGTTCATAGAGTCTTAACCATGCAGAACTGCAGATGGAAATGTATTATTACTGTTGTCTACTAGCAAAATAACCCAAAATCCTAGTGCATGGGAAATAGGGAAGAATCACAGAATCTCAAAGTTTGAGAGAACCTTGGATATAATCTTGTATAACTCATACTGAGCAGGAATCCCTCCTACAACATTCCTGACAGGTGGTAATCCTATGTTTGTAATCTAGGGGTTCTCTCTTTCACCTTTATCTTTCTTCTGATACCCAATAAATTACCAAGTTTTTTTTCAAATTCACCTCTTGCATTTGTCTACTTTTATTCCCACTTCTCTCACCTATCACTGTCACCCACTCATAATTGCAAAAGTCTTTCAACAGTCCTTGCAACCTCTTCTCTTTTCTCATTCTAATGCATCCTTTTATTAGATATGGATTCTCATTCTAGGGTGTTGAGAGCCTTCTGACTTCTAACTACTGTCAGTCTAATCTTCCTTATACTCAGATCTGGTTATTTCTCTCTCTTGATCAAAAATATACAGTGGCTCCCTATTGCCCCTTGAATAAAGTTCATACTCTCTTTTCTGGCATTCAAGGCTCTCCACAATCTGGTGCCGTCCTAATTTTTCAGCCTTACTGTATCTTCTCCTCTATGTATTCTATATCCCATAGAAGTGAATTCTATTCTTTGTCCCCTTGAAATTGTCCATATGCTCTCTTCCTTTGCTTTTGCTTATACTGTTCCCTAGACTTGGAATGCCCCTATGGTCTCTACTTATTGAGTTTCTAAACATTCTTTAAGGAGAAACTTGATGATCACCTCCTCTGTGAAGTCTTTCCTGAGCACCCTAGTCAGTAAGAACTTTCCCCCTTCAGACAAAACATTGAATTACAAAACCTAAATACTTTAAAAGGCACCTCAAAGGTTATCCATTTCAACCTTAACTGAAAGGAATTCTCCCTACAACATATGCCATAAGTGTTCATCTGGCTCAGAAGGTCTTAACCTTTTTTGTGTCATGGCTCCTTTTCAATCAATCATTAAACATTTGTTAAGTATCTACCATGTGCTAGCCACTGTGGTAAGTTGCTGTTTGTCCTTCATTCCTCGAAGAGGTCCATGACATCAGGAAGTTGCTGCTGTGACTTGGAAGTGGATTGGATTTAAGTGAGGGAGGGTTGTGTAAAGTCACCAGTCTCACTCTCTCCTGCGGAACCATCTGAGTCCAGTGGCAAGATATAGATTAGGATGACTGGAGTTGGCCCTGGATGTAGTGGGAGACCTCAGCCTTTTAAAGTTGAGGTCTTTCCCAGGTCTCAGTTTGTGCTAAGTGCTGGGGATACAAAAAGAACCAAAAGACAGTCCCTGCCTTCAAAGAGATTACAATCTAATAGAGGACACAAGTGCAAACTAATATGTACAAAGCAAGCTATATACAGGATAAATAAAAATAATTAATAGAGGGAAGGAACTAGAATTAAGAGGAGTCAAGGGAGGCTTCTTTTAGAAAGTGGGATTTTAGTTGGTACTTGAAGGAAGCTAGGGAGATCAGTAGATAGAAATGGGGAGGGAGAGCATTCCATACATGGGAGACAGCTGGAGAAAAATGTCTATAGCTGCAAGATGGAGTTTCTTGTTTGTGGAACAGCCAGAAGGCCAGTGTCACTGGATTGGAGAATATGTGTTGGAGAGGAATTGGGGAAAATATGTGTTGGAGACTGGAAAGGTAGGAAGTGGCTAGATTGGTTGGGGCTGTTCAATCATTTCAGTTGCATCCAACTCTTTATGATCCCATATGGGGTTTTCTTGGCAAAGATACTGGAGTAGTTTGCCATTTCCTTCTCCAGCTATTTTTATAGATGATGAAACTGAGGAAAACAGGGTTAAGTGACTTGCCCAGGGTCACACAGCTAGTAAGTATGTGAGGCCAGATTTGAACTCAGGAAGATAAGTCTTCCTGACTTCAGGCCCAGCATTCTATGTATTGCACCACCTATCTGCCCTAGGCTAGATTATGAAGGACTTTGAATTTCAAACAGAGCATTTTGTATTTTGTTCCAGAGGCAAAAGGAAGCCACTGGAGTTTATTGAGGAGGAGGGTGACAGATTGAACCTACATTTTAGGAAAATCACTTTAGTGGTTGAATGGAGAATGGATTAGAGTGAAGAAAGATTTGAGCAGGCAGACCCACAAGCAGGCTATTGCATTAAAGTGTGAGGTGATGGCAGTGTTAGAGGAGAGAAGGTGACACATTTGAGAGATGTTGCAAAGGTGAAATCAACAGGCCTTGGCAACAGCTTGGATATGGGGAAGGGGGAGTGATAGTGAGGAATCCATGATGACTCCTAGATTGTGATCTTGAGGGACTAAGAGGATGGTGTTGCTTTATATAGTAACAGGGAAGAGGGCGAAGGGGAAGGGGGGGAGAGGGGATGGGGCAGAGAAAGCTTTAGGGAGAAAGATAATGAGTTCCGTTTTCGACATATTGAATTTAGGATGTCTACCGGACATTCAGTTCAAGATGTCTGAAAGGCAGCTGGAGGTGTGAGACTGGATGGAGGTCAGCAGAGACATTGGAGCAGGAAAGGTGGAACTGAGAATCATCAGCACAGAAATGATAATTAAATCCTTGGAAGCTGATGAGATCACCAAATGAAGTAGTATAGGCTGCTATAAATATTTTTGCACACATAGGTCCTTTTCCCTTTTTTATGATCTCTTGGGATACAGACCCAGTAGTGATATTGCTGGATCAAAGGGTATGCACAGTTTTATAGCCCTTTGGACATAGTTCCAAATTGCTCTCCAGAATGGTTGGATCAGTTCACAACTCCACCAACAGTGCATTAGTGTCCCAATTTTCCCACATCCTTTCCAACATTTATCATTTTCCTTTTTTGTCATATTAGCCAAACTGATAGGTTTGAGGTGGTACCTCAGAGTTGTTTTAATTTGCATTTCTCTAATCAAAAATGATTTAGAGCACTTCTTCATATGCCTATAGATAGCTTTGATTTCTTCATCTGAAAATTGCCTGTTTA
Source organism: Trichosurus vulpecula (assembly GCF_011100635.1). Lineage (NCBI taxonomy): Eukaryota > Metazoa > Chordata > Mammalia > Diprotodontia > Phalangeridae > Trichosurus > Trichosurus vulpecula. Next base: position 180,996,430 of record NC_050575.1, on the reverse strand, counting down.
TATCCTTTGACCATTTATCAATTGGGGAATGGTTTACATTCTTGTAAAATTGACTCAGTTCTCTATATATTTGAGAAATGAGGCTTTTAGCAAAGATACTTGCTGAAAAGATTGTTTCCCATCTTTTTACTTTCCTTCCAATCTTGGTTGCATTGGTTTTGTTTGTACAAAACTTTTAAATTTAATCTAATCAAAATTATCTATTTCACGTTTTGTAATGCTCTCTATCTCTTGGTTGGTCATAAATTCTTCCCCTCCCCACATATCTGTCAGGTAGACTATTCCTTGCTCTTCTAATTTGCTTATGGTGTTACCCTTTGTTTCTAAATCATGCCAAAGATCTGTCATATCTAACTTTTCAATTCTATTTACCTCCTTAGTTTCTTTCTTGTTTATTTTTTGGTTGGAGTTATTGAGTTCCAAGAGAGGAGGTCTCCTACTAGTATAGTTTTGCTGTCTACTTCTTCCTGTAACTCACTTAACTTCTCCTTTAAGAATTTGGATGCTACAGCACTTGGTGCATATATGTTTAGAATTGATATTGCTTCATTATCTATGGTACCTTTTAGCAAGATGTAACTTCCTTCCATATCTCTTTTAATTAGGTCTATTTTTGTTTTTGTTTTGTTTGAGATCAGGATTGCTACTCATATTTTTTTTTTTACTTCTGAAACATACCAGATTCTGTTCCAGCACTTTACTCTCTGCTTCAAGTGTGAGTGGAATAGTATAGGGAAAGAAGAGAAGGGGGACCAGCACAGAACCCTGAGAGACACTGTTAGTTAAGGGGCATGATCTGGAGGAGGATCCAGCAAATGAGGCAGAGGAGTGGTTAGATAGGTAGGAGGAAAACTAAGAGAGATCCCCTCCCCATCTCCAGCCCTTCCTAGAATGTTTTTAAATGAATAAAATACATAGAATTACAAAGGAAATCAATTATAGTGAAAATAAAGATATTCATTCAAATCCATAGACCTCCTAAAATCTATCCTGAGACTTTGAGGGCCTTAGACTAAGAGCCCCTGATCTAGCTTGAAGGTGCCTGATGATGGAAAATTCATTTCTTTTCAATGCCTCTTTTTCCACTTTTGAACAGCTGTGGCTGTTAGGTAGTTTTCTTTACACTGAACCAAAATCTGCTGCTTTGCTATTTCTGACCCACTGTTCCTAGTTCTGCCTCTTGAATCAAGCAGAATAAGTCTAATCTCATTTCCACATAACAGCCCTTCAAATATTTGAACACAGAGCAAAGTTTTCTCTTTTCCAGGCTAAACATCTATGGGCACTTCAACTGATCTACTTATGGTAGGATCTCCAGTCCCCTCACTGTCCTGGGCACTCTCTTCTAGACTTCCAGTTTATCAGCATCCATCCTAAAATGTGAGTCTCGGAATAGAACACAACATTTCAGCTGTGGACTGACCAAAGCAGCACAAAGTTGGGATGATCACTTCCCTCCTTTTCTATCCTGTGCTTCGACTAATGCAACCTGAGATCATGTTAACTTCTTGTTCACCATATGTATTTGTGAAGCCTATGTTTTTTGAACACAAGTGTAGAACTCCACAGTGATTCCTAAATTTTCATTTTATTTGATGTGCACTATCATTCTAGCCTGGGGCAGCTAGGTTGCACAGTGGATAGAATGCTGGGCCTGGAGTCAAGAAGACTCATCTTCATGTGTTCAAATCTGGCCTCAGATACTTATTAGCTGTGTGACCCTGGGCAAGTCACTTAACCTCATATACCTCAGTTTCTTTATCTCTAAAATGAGCTGGAGAAGGAAATGGAAAACTGATCCAGTATCTTCACCAATAAAACCCCAAATAGGGTTGTGAAGAGTTGGACACAACTGAAAAATGACTCAACAGTAACAACAAAATCATTCTAGTCTGCAAGATCGTTTTGGATCCTGAGTCTGTCATTCACTGTGTCAGCTCTCTCTGCCAGCTTTGTGTCATCTGCAAATTTGATGAGCGTGCCATCTAAGCCTTCATCCAAATAATGGATAAAAATGTTGAACAGCACAGAGCCAAGGACAGATGCTTGAAGCACACCACCAGAGACCTCCCTCCAAGTTTACATGGATTCATCAGTCATAGCTTTTTGGGTCTGTTCATTCACTTAATCCTCCTAAACTGTAATATCACCTAGTACGTGTCTCTTGATCTTGTTCGCAAAGACAGCACAAGAGACTTTGTCAAATGTTTTGCTGAAATCTAGGTATACAAGGTTGACAGCATTCCTTTGTTCTACCAGTCTTGTAACACTGTCAGAAAAGGAAATGGCACGACTTGTTCTTGATGAAGACACACAGATTCTTAGAGATCATTTTCCTTTCCGAATGTTCACAAACCACCTCCTTGATAACATTCTAAATTTTTGCCAGAATTCTTAGGCAATCTCAGTAGTTCATAGCTGAAGGCTCAAGTCTCTACTTTTTTTGAAAATTGGGGCAGCATTTGCCCATCTATAGCCCTGCAGCAGTCCTGTGATTTTTCCCTTATTTTTCAGAAAGTAGTTCAGCAATTAAACCTGACAATTCTTTTGGTACCTGTGTCATGGTGGGAAGCATACTGGATTTGGAGTCAGAGGACCTGGGCTCTAATCCTGGCTCCAATCCTATCTTGCTACCTATGTGACTTTGGGCAGGGCTTTGAACTTTTCTGGATATCATTTTTCTCATCTCTAAAGTGATAGAGTAAGACTAGAAGGCCTCTGAGGTAGGTTCCAGTTCTAGATCTATGACTTCTAAGGTTTCTTCCAGATTTTAAGCTATGAGTATAGTCCTATGATGATAATCTTATGACTATGGTCCTATTATCCGACTCTAGTCTTGATCTAGGCCTAGTGACAAGTTCATTATTGAGGGCAATTAGATGTTCTCTTATCATCTATTCTTTTATTTTTGTTTTTTAATTCCCTAATAGCTATTTTTGTCCTATCACTTCTAGTCTATCATTCTCCTTGCTACAAAAAGAGAAACAAAATGATATTAGAGCAGTTACGCCTTCTTTCCCTTGTACATTATCATTGTCCCATCCCATCCCACCCAATCTCATCCACTTCTAGACATAGTCCAGTCCTTCTTGGACCTTCCTCTTATCTCCAACATAACAACAACAGCAGCAACCACAACCACCACTACCACCACTACCAACACCATTACCACCACCACTACCACAACTCTCTAGTATTCACTGCTAGACTCAGACCATCTGGAGATTTTGTGCTTCTAATGTTATTCCTACAGGACTATGCCACTTTTTGATATTACTTTTCATTTATCTGTTTTACCTTCTATTGTGTGTGTGTGTATATATATATATATATAATATATATATATATACATATATATCACATCAGAATCTTTATGTTTATATCTTTACCATTTTATAATTGAAAATTTCTTATCCTTCTTGGGCCTACTTTCTGTTAGCATTTTATACAGTGAATTCTATTTACCTTCCCTGAACCCTTTCTGCTCTGTTCTCCCTAAATGTAATTTATATGCTAGACTATGTCTAGCTTTCCTTTCCTCCATGACACCTCTCTATCCCAAAAGAAAGAGGAGTTACTTCCTTCTAAGATTCCATTTCTTACTGTTTCAGCAACTTGTTCTTCCTTATTCATCACAATTGGGTCCAGAATTGCAGTTCTGAATCTTGAAATTTTCAATAAGGTGAGCCAAGAATTTATCATCCCATTTTGGGAAAGACAGAGAGAAGGACCTAGAGAAAAAGAGGGACAAAGCAGAGAGAGAGAAAGAGAGAGAGAGGGAGAGAGAGAGAGAGACAGAGAGAGACAGAGAGAGACACAGAGACAGAGAAACATATATATATACATATGTGATATATATGTATATGTACATATATATGTATGTGTGTGTATATATATGTATGGGGAGAGAGAGAGAGAGAGAGAGAGAGAGAGAGAGAGAGAGAGAGAGAGATCCAGAAATTGGAGTTCTTCTATATTATGTTATGCCTCTATACTAGTTTTGTTTCCTGAACTCATCATCTGTTTCCTCCTCATGACCAAGTGGTATGTAGTATATTACCACCACAATAATGCTTCTTCTGTTTCTCCCTCTATTAATTCTCCCCCGTATCTTTTTAAGCAAGATTCCTCCCTCTGGTTCCTGGATTGCCTCACATGAATGTATTTTCTTAAAACACAATGATATTCCACTATTCTTTTCATTTATTCTGTTTTTTAAAAAATAAAGTATATTTTAGCAGTCAAATTCTAAACATAAGTCCTATCCCATCCAGTTTTAGTAAAACTTGGGAGGCTTGATTTATCTCCTAGCATTAAGACATCAATTAACTTTATTACCCATACTTTGTGCATCTGTGAATACATCTGTGGCTGGCCTAACTCACTTAATGGATGTTGGATATGTTGAGATAGTATCTCTGTCCTCAAGGACCTTATATTCTAGTAGGCTAAGATGGTATATACAGGGTGTTCCTAAAGTCTGGACACATAGGGCAAAAATGCATATTTTCAAGAAATAAAATGAATGAAATTTTCAGCAACATTTTACTTAATTGGAATATTAACAAATAACATCTTCAATATGATTTCCATCATTCGTGATGCAAAGGTTGATGCACTTTGCAAGATTCGCATGAACTTGATGCATTAACTCCACATTGCTATCAATTTTAGCACATTCCCTCTTTATGCGTTCAATCAAGTGTGTTGCATCTGTGATTTTCACTGAGTACACCTTCTCCTTTAGCATACCCCAGAAAAAGAAGTCAAGGGGGCTAAGGTCTGTTAATATTCCAAATATTCAAAATATGCATTTTTGCCTATGTGTCCAGACTTTAGGGACACCCTGTATAGGAAAGCTCGGCAGCAAGGTGAATGGAAAGGCCTGGTGGGCCTTAGGTGTGTCAGAGTAGATTAGGAGCCTGTGGAGTATGGAGGATTCTATTCCAGGGTATATGGCAATTTATAGGTATTTGAATGGTTCTTTAACAAGGCAGATGTTAAAGCCTGGTAGACCTTAGGGTCTCATGGTAGGGTAGATAACAGTCTGGAGTGCGTAGCAGAAGAGCAGATTCTAGCTCTTATTATTAGAAAGTTTTTCTTTCCTTAGAACTAAAATCTATTTCTCTGCATTTTACTTTTTCTTCTGGCCTTTGGAGCCAAGTAGAACAAGTCCAACTCCTCTTTCACATGACAGCCGAAATTGAGGGTCTTTCTATCATTTAGCAGTAAGTGCTTTCTAAATCTATGATTTAATGGCAACTCAGTGGGCACACTGGAAAGATAAGAGCTCGTGAACAAAACTTACACATTTGAAGTCAAATTTATTAGAACAAATTCTGGGGGGTAGAGTTGGCTAGCTCTTTTTCTCAAGATAAGAACACAACTATTGATTGAGATCTTAAATGCTTTTAATTTCTTCCTTTCTTTTTGATGGGGGAAGGCAGGGCAATTGGGATTAAGTGACTTGCCCAAGGTCACACAGCTAGTAAATGTCAAGTATCTGAGGCCGAATCTGAACTCAGATCCTCCTGATTCCATGCCCAGTGCTCTACTCACTGCACCACCTAGCTGCCCCAATGCTTTTAATGTTTAATTGAGGATGTGTTCTTTCAGATTTGTAGCATGTAGTTTGTTTTGAGTCCACCACTGATAGCCATAAATCAAATGCAGGTCCATGAAGAAAGCAGTAGCTTAAAAGCAGAGTTTCTGCCCCCCCCCCCACCCACATAAACACATTCCTTATAGTTTCTCTCCTTGATCTTCTTTTGGACTTTCTAGCTTTTCTGTTGAGGAGACTAGGGAAGATCTATTGCCTCTATTCCCAAATCTATGCTTTGTGATCTTTAAGTATTATTTAAAAAGGAAGAGGGGAGGGAGTGATATGACTCATTTCATAGCTGACCTTACAGATTTATCATTCACTACATAGATATGGCAGCCATGAGTTAAGATCTGTGAGACATTTTCATTTGCACAATCCCAATGCCAAGGGTGCCACCTCTCTACACAGAAGGCCACTATTCATATAGCTAAAGCTCTGTGAGAGTTCAGACAAGGAGCTTCATGGCTAAAGTATGCCAAGGTAACAAATAGCAAAGAAAGAACAAGATAGCCTTAAGTGCTTCTATGCTCTGAATGTATGACAATTCATAACTCTTCCAAACAGGACTCTAAATATTTAAGCATATTAGGCATGTGAGGCAAGCACACTAACATCCATTCTGTTCTTTTGTTCATTACTTCTATATTTCATTACTACCATAGTGGAGTATCTTACATATATGAGATAGATCAGCAAGCAAAAATAAAGGGACTGAAAAACGTTTCCATTACAAAACCTTTCAAATGCCTAAAGATAGCCATCATGTTTTCCCTAAGTCTTCTCTTCTTCATGATAAGCATCCTCAGTGTTTTCAACTGATTCTTATTTACCATAGTTTCTTTCACTGTCTTCTGGACCATATTGTTAGTGTCCCTCTTAAAAAATTCTGCTCCAAATAATTGCCATTACACTTCAAGATTTGCAAATGCTTTGTTTCTGACATTTCACCAATGAAAAATCACCCTCTACAGATGTACGTCAGCATTTACTCTGACTCTGTGTCTTAGAGAGTTGTCTAGAACACCAAGGGGGGAATGACTTTCTCAGGGTGACAAACAAGTGGGAATAAGAATAAAACTTGAACCTACATTGTCATGAATTCAAGGCTAGATCAGTGTCCCCTATACCACGCTGGTTTATGTGCAAGTAAAAGTATTATTATCCCTGTGGAAAGGATGAAGAAGCTGAGGCTCAGAGATATGGTGAAGTAACTTGCTCTATGAGTAAGAAGGAAGCCTTTAGCAATGCCCCTTAATTCTAGCACCTTCTCTTTTGAAATAATTTCATTTTTATCCTTAATAGAGCTTGTTTGTACATTTTTGTTTGCCTGTTGTCTTCCCTACTAGATTACAAACTCCTTGAAGGTGAGGATTTTCTTTTGACTCTTTTTTTTGTATCCTTGGTGCTTAGCACAGTAGCTAGCACAGAGTAGGTGCTTAATAAATATTTATTGACTGACTTTTCACAATGTTATGAGCAACAGAAAGGCTAATGGATAGCTTAGTGGATAGAGCGGTGGACCTAGAGTCAAGAAGACCTGAATTAAAGTTTTACTTCAGGTAGTTATTAGCTATATAATAAGTTACATAAAACCCATCAGTATCAGTTTTCTTATCTGTAAAATAGGAATGAAAACATAACACGTGTCTTACAAAGTTGTTGTAAGGATCAGATGGGATAAGTATTACATAAATCTCTATTATTATTATAGCTTTTTAAAGACATGACTTAGACAGGTAATTTAAATGTTTCATTTTAAAAAAGAAAGTATTGAGATATGAAGAACTGAACATCTTTGCTCAGAACATAGAGTCATAGCTCCCTCAGAACAGGGAGGAATTACAGGATGTAATATTCAGTTCAATATAAGTTAAAACTTTCTAACAGAGCCATCCAAAAGTGAAATGGGTGGGGAGAGGAGGGAGGAAGTGAGTTATCCATTCCTGGGTGTGTTTGGACAGAGATCAGAAATATCAGTCATTGTGATATTGTACAGGTGGTTCCAGGCCAGGTACAGATTAGAATACATGATCTCTAAGCCCCATTCTAACACTGACTTTCTGTGATTCTAAGGTAGTATCTATATAGAGCAAAGAAAAGTTCATTTACAAATAACCAAATTCAGCAAAATCACTCATAATATACACCAATGATTTGAATCATGGATTTCTATACTAACAAAGGGATACTTCACTTCTTTATCTTCTATTAAAATATATAAGTTCTGATGTTACATTGTAATTATTAGGCAAGATATCTACATCATTGAAAGCATCCTGACAAGTGTTGCATGCATGGTATGTTATGCAAAAGACAGATATTGGATGAGTGAGGTCTATTGATAAACATTATAAACAGTTGCAGCCCTGGGCTATATATGCTCATTTAAATATTTAAATCGCACTTAAGGATATTCTACCATTATTTCATAAAACCAAATGAGAACATTTGGGGGAAGGGGAGGCAATTGGGGTTAAGTGATTTGCCAAGGGTCACACAGCTAGTAAGTGTCAAATGTTTGAAGCTGGATTTGAACACAGGTCCTCCTGACTCTAAGGCCAGTACTCTGTCCACTACACTAACTTGCTGCCCCCAAATGAGAATATTTTTGCAGCAATCAAAATTTTGAGAATTGTATTAATATCGAGTCAAAGCCAGGACCTAGGAACAAATAAAAGTTGACAAGGATAATGACTTTCACCAATACCTAAATTAACTTATTTCTGGGATGCTTTCAAAGAGATACCAATGCAAATGAGTCTGTGGTTTCTGTGTGTTGTCCTCTTTTCATATTAAATTTACTCCTCCTTCCCAGTTTAAATAAGGCCATAGGATCCTAGATTTAGCTGGTCCACCCCCCTCATTTTACAAATGAGAAAAATGAGAAACAGAGAGGTAAAGTGAGTTTTCCACAGAAAGTCTTTACTCCTTTCATCCAGGAGGTCATCCACATAGCTTCTCATTAGCAAAATGTGTTTTGTAGAGCTTAAGAAATAAGAGCTGGAATCCTAGACAACAATCTATGCTCAGATGAAGCTTTGTTTGTTGGTCGGTTGGTTGGTTTTTTAATTGCTCTTGAAGCTATGTCTAAACACTCCTATTAATACTCATGGAAATTGACCAAAAGCCTGGTAGAAAAATTTGGGAGACAATTTGGTAGACCTTGTCCTGTCTGGCTATAACCCCAAAATTATCACAGTTGTAGAGATTAATGGATCAATGAAAACCTTGGAAGGAGATGTCTAATGGAGTGCCTCAGGGATCTGTCCTTGGCCCCATAGAAGGAAAGAAGGAAGTAGGGAAGGAAATATAAATTTGTTAATTTTCTACTATGTGCCAAACACTGTGCTAAATCCTTTATGAATACCATCTTATTTGGTCCTCCCAACACCCCTAAGAGGTAGGTGTTGTTATTATCTCCATTCTACGGTTGAGGAAACTGAGGCTAAGCACCTACTATGTGCTAGCCACTGTGGTAACCACTGAGGATGCAAAGAGAGTCAAAAGACAATCCCCACCTTCAGGGGGTTCATAATCTAGTAGGGAAGCCAACAGGTAAACAAATATGTACAAACAAGCTATATTAAGGATAAAACTGAAATTATTTCAAAGGAGAAGGTGCTAGAATTAAGGGAATTGCTAAAGGTTTCCTGAAGAAGATGAGTTTTAGTTGGGACTTAAAGGAAGCTAGGGAAGCCAATAGGCAGAGGTGAAGAAGCAGAACATCCCAAGCATGGGAGTCAGTCCAAGAAAATGCCTGAAGTGGAGAGACCACAGCCATGAGGCCAGTGTCACTAGATCAAAGAGTACATGTTAGGGTTTTTGTTTTTGTTTGTCTTTCATTCTCAAAGAAGACCATGACATCAGAAAGATGATGCTATGACTTACAAGTGAATTGGATTTAAATGAGTAAGGGCGGTACAAAGTCATCAGCCTCACTTTCTCCTCTGGAGCCATCTGGGTCCAGTGGAAAGCTATAGATCAGGACAGCAGGAGAGGGCCCTCACATGTTGCAGAGTAAGATGTAAAAAGACTGGAAAGGTAGGAGGGGGCTAGGTTATGAAGGTCTTTAAATACCAAACAGAACATTTTGTATTTGACTTTAGAAGTTTTAGGGAGCCGCTGGAGTTTACTGAGTAGGAGAGGAGTGACATTGCTAGATTTTCATTTTAGGAAAACAATTTTAATAACTAAATGGAGGATAGATTATAGTGTAGAGAGACTTAAGTAAGCATACCCACTATCAGGCTATTGCAATAGTCCAGGCATAAGGTGATGAGGGCATGCACCAGAGTGGTGGCAGTGTCAGAAGAGAGAAGGGGGAATATTCGAGAGATGTTACAAAGGTGAAATCAGCAGATCTTGGTGACAGTTTGGATGCGGGTGGTTGGAGATAGCGAAGAGTGTAGAATGACTTCTAAGTTGAGAGTCTGAGAGACTGATAGGATGATGTTGCCCTCAATAGCAATAGGGAAGGGGAGAAAGCTTTAGGGGCAAAGATAATGAGGTCAGCCTTGGACGTGTTGAGTTTAGCATGTTTACCAGGCATATAGTTCAAGATGTTTGAAAGGCAGTTGAAGATGTGAGACTGGAAGTTGGCAGAGAGATTGGGACAAGAAGGTAGAATTGAGAATCATGAGCATAGAGACAGTAATTAAATCCATGGGAGCTAATGAGCTCCCCAAGTGAAGTAGTATAAAGGGAGAGGAGAAGAGGGCCTAAGATAGCACCCTGTGGGATACCTTTGATTATAAAGTATGATCAGGATGAAAATATAGCAAAGGACTCTGAGAAAGAACAGTCAGATAGGTAGAAGGAGAACCAGGAAAGAGTGGTATTCCAAAAACTTAGAAAGAAAAGAATATTAAGGAGAAGAGGGATTAACAGTTTACATAAATTACTATAGCCAAAGGCTATGAACAATAGTTGCAGGGAGGTAGAAGAGAATGAGGGTTGGGAAAAGGCCATTGGATTTGGCAACTAAGGGATTTTTGGTAACTTTGCAGAGAATAGTTTCCATGGAATGATGAGGTGAGAAATCAGATTGTAAGGGATTAAGAAGAGAGTGAGAGGAGAGAAGGTAGAGGCTTCTATTGTACATGTCCTTTTTAAGGAGTTTAGCCACAAAGAGCAGAGGAGATATAGGATGAGAGTGAATGGGGATAGAAGCAAAGGACCATGTTTGTAGGCAACAAGGAAGAAGCCAATAGACAAGGAGAGATTGAAAATGAGCGATAGAGACATTCTGTTGGAGGAGACAGGATGGAAAGGGATCACTTCAGCAGGTAGAGGTATTTGCCTTGGTAAGAAGTAAGGCCATCTTTTCATGTGAGACAGAGGTGAGTGAGGAGATATTGGTAGAAGGAGTCTGAGTAATATGAAATGAAGAAGATGGGGAGTAAAGGGAGCTTGTGGTTAATGATCTTAATTTTTTTTCTATAAAATATGAGGCAAGGTTCTCAGTTGAGAGAGTAGGGGCAAGAGGAAGAGAGATGAAAAAATTTGGAAGAGCTACAGTGAAGTGGGATAGTGAGTTGATAAGGGAGGTATAGTAGGATTGCCTAGCAACAGTGAGGGCCCAATTGAGGCTGTGTAACTAAGATGGAAGTTTTCCTTTCTTTAGGTCTTCATTGACAACAAAGTATAATTTGCTAAACTGTGATCAGAAAACATTTTTTAATCCATGCAAATGTGTACACAATGCACTTCTCTCTTTGGAGGGAACCAACAGGTCGATCAATCACCAAATATTTATAGAATACCTATGTGTAATGAATTGGCCAATTGGTAATTATGTTCTTAGGGAATTTGGAAAAAACCAAGAACCCACATATAAATCAGTTATGTAGCTCTCAGGTTAGTGAAGGATCCAAAATTACTCATTATTCTAGTACCCTAGAAACTAAATTAAGGTTTGTATTTAAGGATTAAAATGAACTAATAATCATAATTATTAGTTATGTAGTGCTCTAAAGTTTGCCTCTGCCAATTTGTCTTCATGTTACTGTGGTCAAAAGTTATCATCTGGTGGCTGACTTTCTGGTGATAAAGTTCTTGGAATGCAGTGAGGCTGGTCATAGATGAGACATACAGTGAAACAAGGCTTAGCAATACAAGTGTCTCTGATTTGGTGGAGCCTATAAAAGCTTGCACTCTGTTGAGAGAGTTGTCAGGAAACCAGGAAAATCTTGATGCCTGTAACAGGAATAAGAGGAGGACTTTAGTATAAGAGTAAGCATAAATATACTTAATGGATAATCAATCAACAAGCATTTATTAAGCACTTATTCTGTGCCAGGTTAAGTTCTGGGGATACAAAAAGAATCAAAAACTGTGCCTGCCCTCAAGGGGCTTACCTTCTAATTGGAGAGACAACATATAAATAGCTACATATAAAATACATACAGAGTAGATGTAAAGTCACCTTAAAGGGGAAACCTCTAAAAACTGGGGCTGGACGAAAGGAAACTGAGGCTCAGAGAAGTTAAGTGATGCAGTTAAAGTTGGGAACAGAACCCAGTTTCCTTTTATTTTTTGCTTGTCTAGTGCATCAAGCTCCAGGGAGCGCCATGCCACCCAAACACTATTAAGAAAAAAACCCAACTTTAATAGCAAAACCAGCCCTGAAAACAAAAGGCAAAGCATGACATTATAAGAAGGAGTAAAAAAAATCCTCAACAGAAACAGAGAACAAGAAAGCATTCACCAGGCTTTTCTGCATGGACACCTATTTGTTGAGCGGGGAAATGCTTTGAGCATGTGAAAGGTGAGGCATTTGTCGGGGAGACTGATTTAGCATCAGGAAGCTAAAACCTACCCGTTGCATGCAGCACATCCTTCTTAGTTCTTGCTAGGATGAGGCAAACACATTCCTGCTGAGATGGGCCTGGGGAGGTCACGTGGCAGGCTGTGTGCCTGCCTACATCAGCTTATTCCTGACGGCTTCTAGAGCTCATGGGAGCAGCATCTTGGTGCTCCACACAGGCAAAACCATCTGTTTTCCTGGAATTTGGAAGTGCTGAGTTCTCCTAAGGTACCAAGAGAGAGAAAGCCTGGGTAGTGGAAAGAGCACAGCATTTGGAGTACCTTGGGTTTGAATCCTGGCTCTGATAAGAGTAGCAGCAACATGGGTGACCTTGGGTCACTCACTTAATTTTCTTTTTCTCACCTCATTTTTCTCATCTGTAAAAGGAGGGTGTTGGGCTAACTGGTCCCAGAGGTATTTTCTACTTCTAACACTCTGGAAAATCACATGTCACCAATGATTTTTTGGGTTCCCCCCTGTTTGGAATTATTTGTGCTATCACCACTTGTCCCTGGTGCAGATAACTGGGAGAAAAAAACACTGATGACTTGGGAACGGCACAGAGGATGATTTCAGGAGAAAACCTGAAAAGGGAATGGATGGCATGGTGGAAAGAAGATTGGATTGGGAGTTAGGAGACCTGGGACACCTCAGTTTTAGTGCAGCTCTGTAACCTCGAGACAGCCACTTTCCTACTGTGCACCATACTTTCCTTCTCTGTCATATGAGGGAATTATATTAGGTGGCCTATAAGGGTCTCTCTTCTTTTGCTGATATTTTATGAACTCTTACTATAGAAACACTAGGAAAATGGAAATAGGAGAGGAAAATTTCAGAGAAATCCTGGGAAGAGTTGTATGAACAGATTCACAGTGAAATACTTAACTTATAAATGGAGAAAAGGATACCTCTGTAACCCATTCTTTCTGACACGATACTCTATGATCCCCACACCTGGGGGGAAGAGTTTACTTTCTTGGCCTTTTCCTGAAAACTTTGCGGGAGCTCAGTGACCTCTCTAGAAAGGAAGACAGACACAAAGTAAACATTCACATATTAAAGGAAGCTCAGTTCCAAATGTGTCAGGTTGGCATTCATCTAAAAATAGATATCATCACTGTAGATGGTCAGGCCATGGAAACTAGCAATAATAAAATATGGATGAAACCTCTGCACTCAAACATAACCACATGGATTTGGGGATCTGTGTGACTGAGTGGTTAATACCTTTAAAAGGGAATAGGGGGAGGATGAGGAAGGTAATGGAGAAGCCTGAAACTCTAAACAACAGCTATTCCAGAAGATCTGGGTTCAAGGCCATAGTTTACCATTCACCAGCTGTATGACCTTGGGAAAGTCACTTCCCTTTTTTCAGCCTCCATTTCTTCTGTAAAATGAAGGTTTTAGATGTCTTGGTTTCCTTCAATCTCTAAAGGCCCATGATTTTGATGAAAAAGTTAACAGCTACATCAGGTTTCAAGAACCTTCGTGAAACTCTTAAATAATCCCTTTCTTACTGGTGGCTCCATATCCTCATCATCCCTTTTCTTGGATGCCCCTAAACAGAGAGTATTTGAAGGTTAAGAACCCTTCCCTATTTCATGCAGACTCATGAAATTTCAGAACTGGGAGATCCCTTCCTCAAATCCATATGTGGTCAGGAATCCTCTCCACAGCATTTCTGACAAGTAAGTACTCATTCGACCTCTTCTTGAAGACCACCAGTGATGGGGAACTCATTATTCCACAGGAAGTACATTCCATTTTGGATCTTTTACTTACATATTTTTGTTTTTAAGTGAACTGAAATCTGCCTTTTTTCAACTGTTATCCATTGTTTCTTGTTCTACCCTGGTGTCAAGCAGTAAAGTCAAAGTCTCCTTCCCTGTGAGAGACCTTTTAAAGTTGGAAGATAATTATTATGTTGCCCCCCTCATACCTTCTCCTCTCCAGAATAAACACCCTCAATTCCTTCAACCTGTTCTCTTATGACATGATTTCTAGTCTTCTCACCATCTTGGTTTCCATCTCCTAGACACCTTCAATTTGTTAAAGTCCTGCTTGAAATGTGTTGGTCAGACTGAATATAATTCTCTAGATTTGTTCTGACCAGGATGGAAAAGACAGGAACTGTCACCTTCTCATTCTGGACAATAAACCCCTTCCTTGTATCTAGGTAGTAAAGATATCTTTTTGTAGTGGCAAGTAACTGGAAACTGAGGGGGTTCCCATCATTTGGGGAGGGGTTGAAGAAATCATTTTTTAATGTAATGAAATATTTTTGTGCCACAAGAAATTATGAAGGAAAATTTCAGAAAATCCTGAGAGGACTTGTATGAATTGGAACAGAATGAAGTAAGCACAAAGAAAAGAATAATGTATATAATAGCAACACTATGAAAACAAATAACCATGAAAGACTTAAGAACTCTGATCAATGCCATGATCTACCATGATTCCAGAGGATAGATGATGAAGAATACTGCTTACCTCCGTACAGACAGGAGACAGATTTAGGAAAGAGACAAATATTTTTGGACAAGGCCAATGTGGGAATTTATTTTGCTTGACTATGCACATTTGTTGCAAGGTTCTGTCCCCATCCTCCAATGGGCTCAGGTGAGAGGCAGAAAGATTAAATGCTTGTTAATTTTAGAAAAATAAAAAAAAAAGCAACATAGGCATGGTGTGCATGCATGTGCATGCGTGTGTGTGTGTGTGTGTGTGTGTGTGTGTGTGTGTGTGTGTGAATGGATGGAGAGCTGGCCACTAGAGGACTTTCTCTTCACAAAGCACAGGCCTGAGTGCCATTAATATTAATGGGAGTTACCCATACGCATAAAATTAATGAGGGTCACATATGTGTGCTGAAGGAGAAAAAAAAGAAGGCCCTATAGAAGGATAATTGGGAAGCCCTGGGAAGAGTCAAAGCTTTAATTCTGAGTCTCCTGGCTCGTGGGGGCTGGAGTCAGGCCCTAAGTATTATTTGAATATAACTGTTGGGATTAATAAACTATAAAGGTTGGGACCTCAGCTGTCATGACATGGTAGATGGTCAGGGCATGGAAACCAACAGTAATAAAATATGGATGAAACCTCTGCACTCAAACATAACCACATGGATTATTGGGTTTGTGTGGCTGAGTGGTTAACACCTTTAAAAGGGAATGGGGGGAGGAGGGGAAGGTAGTGGGGAAGCTTGAAACTCTAAACAACAGCCATTCCAGCTTCTTTTTGTCAACACAGTAACTGGAGCATTTAGAAGGTACCAGAGCTCCCTCCCCACACATTTTACGCCCAACTTCTTCCACAGATAGGCAGGCCCAATCCTTTTTTAGCTGTACCCTTTTGAAAACTGCTGGTTAGTGATAAACTAAAATGCCAGAACTGAAATTGCCCATGTTCTCCCTTAAGGGAACTTGCACTGTCATCTCTCATTAAAGATGGATAGACCGGAAGCCCAGGCAAGGCTGGCCAAAGCCAGTTTCTCAGAAAAGGTAGGAGTTGGGGAGCTATACAGCAGTCTCGGCTGGCTCTTGGAATCCTGGCTGAGCTGGCATTGCTCCGGGAAAGTCAGTGCTGCAGAGGTGGGTTGGTATCCATCTCCTTCGGCTCTCAGGGGATCTTCGTCGGGCTTAGTCCAGCAG
This sequence comes from Trichosurus vulpecula, assembly GCF_011100635.1. Lineage (NCBI taxonomy): Eukaryota > Metazoa > Chordata > Mammalia > Diprotodontia > Phalangeridae > Trichosurus > Trichosurus vulpecula. Next base: position 180,980,373 of record NC_050575.1, on the reverse strand, counting down.
CTGGGATGGGGGAGGTGATAGCTCGGCTATGGTTCTTTGAGAAAACAACCACCAATCCTCCCCCTGCCTAGGGGCCTATTCAAGCTAACAACTTTCTAAGAGAAAAGCCAAATTCTGTCCCAAATGATTTCCTCTTTTAGTTTTCTGGATATATGTTTAGCTTACTTTGGATTTTACTGGTAGGGACTGATTTTCTGAGATGGAGATGCAATTTAGTACTTGATAAATAAATGTCAGTATCGTTGTTGACTAAAATAATTGTCCTCCTATTAGAAGTTAGACCAGATAAACTCTAAGGTCCATTCCAACTTTGAGAATCTATGATCCTATAGATTTTTGTTGACTTACTGAGGTAAAAGTGAAGAACATAAAAGTACAGTCAATCAATCTATCAACAAACATTCATGGGGCCTCCAATATGTACCAGGTACTATGCTAGGGTCTGGGGCTACAGACAAAAGTGAAACAGTCCCTGCCCTCAGAGAGCTTGTATTCTAACAGGTGATACAACATAAACATTATTATATGTTATCTATTATTATCATATACAAACATATATTTGAATAGAATGTGGCATTTGAATATAACTTTTTAGGAAATCAGGGATTCTAAGAGATAAGGGTTAGGAGGAAGTACCTAACAATCATAGGGGACAGTCTGTCAGTGTGAAAGGACAGAGACAGAAGCTGGAATTTTGTGTTCAAGGAACAGCAAGAAGGTCAGAATGTGTTCAAGGAAGTTGTGTATAATGAAAGTGGGAAAGTAGGATGAGCCTAGGGGAATTTATATTTGATCCTAGAGGTAATAGGATTTCGGTCCATCAGTCAGTCAACAAGTATTTATTAAAAGCTTACTAGGTGCCAGGAACTGTGTTAAGAGTTAAGGATTCAAAGGAAGATAAAAACATGGTGCCCTTACTCAAGGAAGTCATATTCTAATGGAGGCAACAACATGTAAATAACTACGTACAAACAACAAATTGTTGTTTGGTCATCTTCAGTCATGTTTGACTCTTTGTGACCACATTTGGGGTTTTTTTGGCAAAGATACTGGAATGGGTTGTCATTTCCTTCTCCAGTTCATTTTCCAGATGAAGAAACTGAGGCAAATAGGGTAGTAAATGTCTGAGGCTGGATTTGAACTCAGTCTCCCTGACTGCAGACCCTGAACTCTATCCACTGTTTCACTTAGCTGCCCTAACAAGAAAAATACAGTATAGATAGAAGCTAAATTCTGAGGGAAGTCACCAGCAGTAGGGGAAAGGGGGAACCAGGAAACTCTCGTATAAGTTTATTGATTGTGGGGAGGTGACATGGTCAGACCTTCATTTTAGGGACCATCCCTTTGAAAGCTGTGTGGAGGGTAGATTAGAGTGAGAAGACTTGAAAGAAGCAGGGAAACTGATTAAGAGGTTGTTTCAATAGTCCAAGTGAGAGGTGATGAAGTCATGCTCTAGAGCAGTGACATATGAGTGGAGAGAATTATGGAAGAGCTGCTGTGGAAGGAGAAATGACAGAATTTGACGAATGAGTAGGTGTGTATGGTAAGGGAGAGGAAGGAGTCATGGGTTACAGTGAGGTTGTTAATCTGAGTAGCTGAGTGACTGGAAGGTTGGTAGTACCCTTGACAGAAATAGGGAAGTTTGGAAGAGGGTAGGTTTGAGGTAAAGGATAGCTAGTTCCATTTTGGAACTTAAGGTGCCTATGAGACATCCAGTTTGAAATGACCAGCAAGCAGTTGTCGATGGAAGACTTGAAATCTAGATATAGAGATCTTTGAGTCAGGTAAGTAGAGATGATCACTGAACCCATGGGACCTGATGACTTCATGAAGGAAAGGTTTTAGAAAAAAGGTTTTAGAAAAAAGGACTAAGCTTTGGGCACAGCCACATTTAGGTGATCATAACATGAATGATGGCCCAGCCAAGGAGATGGAAGAGTGGTAAGACAGGCTGGAAGAGAGAGCAGTGTCACATAAGCCCAGACAGAAAAGACTATCCAAGAGGAGAGGGTGGTCAACAGTGCAGTAGGTGCAAAGAGGTCAAGCAAGATGAGAATTGAGTAAAGGCCACTTAGATTTGGCAGTTAAGAGATCCCTGGTAACTTTGGAGTGAACATTTCAGTTGAATGACGTCCTTATCCTCATTACAAAGTTTTAGAAGCAGCTAGGTGGTGCAGGGGATAGAGGACTAGTCCTGGAGTTGGAAAAGAACTGAGTTCAAATCTGGCCTCAGATACTTACTAGCTGTGTGACCCTGAGCAAGTTACTTGTTTGCCTCTATCTCCTGGTTTCTAAAATGGGGATAATAATAGCACTCACCTTCCAGGGTTGCTGTGAGGATGAAATGAGCTAATAATTGTAAAGTACTTAGCACATAGTAAGAACTACATAAATTTTAGTTGTTGTTAATATTATTTAGAAGAGAGTGAGAGAAGAGAATGTAGAGGCAATGAAGCTAGACAGCTTTTTCATGTATAATTCACATGGTAGGTTATCTTCAAACACATTGTCTCTTACTAACAGGCGGCTAAGCCTGAAATAAAATGAGATCTAAGTTTAAAGCAAAACATGGAATAAATGACAATATAAGTATAAGCATGACTCTAATGAATGAACTTACTAACAAAGGAATACCTGCATGAGATGGCATTTACAAATGTTGTTTGTCAATATAATGTTACAAATGCATACAACCAAGCTTCCCCTAATGTTCTTGACCTTTGCCCTGGTCAGGCCACATCTGGAGTATTGTGTTCAATTCTGAGTACTGCATTTTAGGGAGGACACTTCCAGACTGCCATATGTCCAGATAAAAATGAACAGATGGCAAAGGGAATATAGATCAGGCCATAGGAGGATCAAGGATGACTTGCAGGAAAGGGCAGTAGAAGGGAGAGCCGTCTTCAAATATCTGAAGGGCCATCATGTTAGAAGAAGGATTAGACTTGTTCTGCTTGGCTCCAGAGGGAAGAATTAGGAACACAGCTGGGAGCTGCAGGAAGGTAGCTTTTGACTTATTACAAGGGAAAAACTTCCTCTGATTAAAACTGTCCCAACTAGACCAGACCTCTTCAGGATATGGTGGGCTTTTCTTAAGAGGGGGGGGTGGGTCTTCAAGCAAAGACTGCATGTCTTTACCCACTTGTTGTGGTTATTATAGAGGGGGTGGAGAGTCTTTGTGTTTTGCAGATTGGATGTGATGGCTTTGGAGGTCCCTTGCAGCTCTGGGATTCCGTGGAGATAGTGTGTTATTATCTGTCTGGTGGTCCATTGATTACACCATTGCTATAGAATTATTTGTCTCCTCATAAAATTTTTCTGCACTCATTTCCCAATCGTGGGGCATGCCCATTTATGAACCTTAGCTAGAAACATATTGAAATATTTTATAGATTGCTTATTGAATACAAAAACAATAACGAGAACTGTGATTCCATTAGTATGGGTGCTTCTTGCTCTGAGGCAAAGGAAATCCCTTCATGCTTTGATTAGTAGAAGGCCTTTATGAATTTTTGTGGACAAAAAAATTCATGACTTAGTGGCCAACCTTCTGATAAGCAGCCTCTCCAAACTGAGCAAGTCTGGTCTCTAGAAAACAGACATCTCCAATTCATTGCTGCTCCCATTCTTAAATGGAATCCCTGAAGGGCATTCCAGCTTGGTTGGGCTTACTATAGTTTATGCTCTAGTGTGATAGTCTTTCAGAACCATAGGTCATGATGAGGTGCCATGTTGTAGTCATGAGTATGTTGGAGCCACTGACTAGAGAACTGGCTAGAGACAGCTGATTGTTAAAATTTTAATGTGAGCATTTACACCTCAGAAATTGGCAAACCCTATAAATTAGGGCTTGGTTTATTGTTTTATTGGTTTCCTAGACTTAAGAAATTAGTGGAGAAAATAATAATATAAATTAAATTTTAAAGTGTCATGTGTACATCTAACTCCCTCTGCCCCCAGCTGATTTTTAGATATTTCCAGCATACCCCTGGTAAAAGCAAATCTACTAAGAGGAAGACCTGAGTTCATATCCTATAACTTCATTGTAGGAATCCCTCCATCAAATACACAAAAGCAACTTGTTTTAGAGGGTTGTCTGGGATATCTGTGAGGTTGAGTGGCTTGCCCATGGTCACATAGTAGATGTCAGATACAGAATTTGAACCTAGGTTTTATCAACTCTTCATATTGTCCCATAAGATTTAGTGGAGGATACACACACATATTTGATGTAGATACATATCTATTATTCATATATAGTGCTCCTTTGTAAAGAGATTACATGGGATAGTGTATTGGAAATGGACTGAGAGTCAGGAAGACCTGGGTTCAACTCCCCTCTCAGATATTTACTAGCTGTGAGACATGGACAAGTCAATTAACTGTTCTGTGACTTAATTTCCTCTTCTGTAAAATGATGGAGCTCATTTTGATGTCTTTGAAGGTCTGTTGCACCTCTAAATCTATGATCCTATGATGCCATATAATTGAGGAAGGAGTCAGTTATGATAGAGTGAATGCATTCCTGGGACTTCTCAGAATCCTTCTTTTTATACTCTCCTCTCTAGTTAGCACAGGGAGATTTTTTTCTTCAGGAGCTAGAGTTTCCTGGGATGAAAACACTAATGTGCCAAAATAATGGCATGTTAAGATATGAAACTTTAGAATCTCACCTGATCAATTCCTCTCTAGACTAAGGAATGTTGATGAGGTAGAGTAAGGGTTTGAGTCAGGCTAATACATAGTTTTCTACAGGCACAGGGCCTGACTGGTGTACTAGGACTTTTCAGTACGGCTTCAGAGACATTTGGCCCCAAAATTGGGCTTCTGAGACTACCTGAGACTTAATTTCTGCTTCCATTGACACAACCCAATGCAAACAGCAACTTATGGGCTGGTTAAACCCAGGCCTTGTTAAAGTCTGGGGAACTTTGGGATCTCTGTGCTGGAAGGAAGGAAAACACTCCCAGCACATTTCTGCAAAGCTGGGACCACTAAGGAGTCTGAGGAAAAGGCAAGGGAGGTACAAGGAAGATGAGGAAAGAAGTTTTTTCCAACTAGTCCCTTGCAAAGTTGTGATGAGAATTTTGACAATTTTCAACTGATCATAAAAACTATAGGATGGACATTAGGTGTCCTTCTGGACAGAAGGCTCAGATATTTCTGTGGTATAATCCCACTTTACTGATTTTAGTTACTTATGTACATATTTTATCCCCTCTAATTGGCTATAAGCTTTAGAAGGGCAGGAGCCATATTTTAATCTTTGAACTCCTCAAAATGTTTAGCACCTGGCCTTGAACACAACAGACTTTCAATGAGCGAATGAATGAAAAACCATTTAGTAGGCACTTAGTGTGTGCTAAGAGCTTGGGATTCAAATACAAAAGTGAGACAATCCTTTCCCTTTAGGAGCTTACTTTTTAAGGGAGAGGGAGATAACATATAAAAGGGAATGGGGGCCAAGAAAAGGTGTTTTGAGATGCTACAGGGATGGTGAGTGGGGAGTTGATTAACATGACCTCTCTAATAGGAATGGCAGGACTGACTGATATGATTACAATTCTCAGAGAAAGATGTGCAAAGTAGGGAAGAAGGCAGTTTGTACAAAAAGTTGGGTAGCAAGAAGATGGCTGTGTTGGAACTTGAAACATGTCTGAGGCTGGCTAGATATAGTATAGGTTGTATTCACGCACTCACTCAACCCAGACCCCAGGCAGGGTTACATAGCTGAGTAGATTATATCCCTTGGGGCATGGTCTCAGATCTCATGATCTAGACCAGAGGTTCCCAAACTTATTTGGCCTTATTATTTTGGCCTTATTTTCCCCTTTAAAAAAATTACTCAGTGCCTTCCTGGAAATCTACTTTCTTTAACCCCTCAATATTTTTTAAAATTTGCATCATTTCAAAAAAACCAATGTTTTAAAAAATAATGAAATCTTAAAATGAATAATTTATTGTAAATTTGTGGGTTTTTTCTTGCATTGAAATTTTGATGGTGATATATTGTGTCATGTAACTGTATAGTATTGTATTGTAAATTTGTCATTACATGCACATATTCCTGCCAATGCTTGCTATACTACCCGACAATTTGCAACATGCTTGCCTGCCAACACTTGCTTCTTAAGACCTGTTGGCAGACTTGACCACTGACAGGTTATAACTTGAATTTTGTGTGTTGGGTGTGTTCCAAATAAGGAAAACAATGTAATCACTATAACTTTAACTCTGTTACACAACAGATGAAACATGTACAAATGGTTTTTCAAAATTTTTTCTTCTTTTCTTATGCTTCTACTACCCCCTTATTTTTATTCAATGCCCCTCAATTGCATCCAAGGCTACTACTGCACCCCTGGATTATTCCAGTGCCCCACAGGGGGCAGTATCACCCATTTTGGAAACCTATGGTAGAAGATGCAGCAACATTTTTACCTCAGTAAATAGTTACTAATTTGAATTAAATTCAAATTGGCTGGTTGGGCTTTGGAAACATAAGCTACTTAACTTTCTAGATTTGTCTCTGGTAAAAGGTTTTTTTTTTTTTTGGCAAGGCAATTGGGGTTAAGTGACTTGACAACTAGTACATGTGTCAAGTGTCTGAGACTGGATTTGAACTCAGGTCCTCCTGACTCCAGGGCCAGTGCTCTACTCACTGCGCCACTTAGCTGCCCCATCTCTGGTAAAATGTAAAGTGTCTCACATCTCTCTTATGGAAAAAATACAGTTGTATTGATATCTTTTGTGGTTACATCTCACTGTATCCTGCATCTTACATTCAAATGGCTTTCCATATCTACCCAGTTTGGTGGTCTAAGTCAAATCAACTCAGCAAATATTTATCAGGTGGCTACTTTGTGTGTATAGGGACTAGGAGAGATAGAAAGATAAGACACAAAATGGTACCTCATTCATGGAACTTATAACATAGGAGGAAGATTTGATACATATCCTTAAATAACTATTATGCCAGATAATAGATAATTACCTAAGAAAGGTGACAGTAAAGTATGATGTGAGGTCTCAGGAGGGAGAGATATAGAAGATTTATGTTGGTCCTTCTAGCCCCACCTATAGGATGTGGGCTAGGTATCAGATATTGACACCCTCTGAGTCTAGGTCTATGTGCTAATTTGACATTCACCAAACATTAATTTTGGTGTTCAAATCATTTGGAAGACTTGTTTTCATGAAGAAAATAAATGGGTGAAATTTAAATAATAAATTAAAATGAACTAAATGCTAAATCTCTACTTTGTGTTTACCAAATCCAACTTAAGGGTGCAGGGGGTGGGGGTGTCTTAAGTCATCCTCTGGTCAGTATGGGTTTCAATAACTGATTTTGCTGCCTGGGACCAGGTGAGAAATGATAAGGTGCTACAAACAATATCATCTAGAGCAGAGGGAAAAAAATCAGCAGGAACCATACCTGCTTTGGGTTTAAGGGAACTGTGGTATCAGGGTCTTCCTGTTCTTTGCCTGCTGTCCCAGATATCAGTTCTTAGGCTAGACAAGGAGCAGATGTTGGCTTTTTTTTTGCTCTTCATTCTCTGATTTCTGGCCCAGGTGTATGTGTTGATTCCAGCCTCAAGCACCCTCTTTTACATCCTTGCCCCCAAGCTTCTGGGATTGACCATGTGTGAGAGAGAGATAGAACCCAGAGAGGTCATAGGCCTGTCAATCTTATTCTGTCATATAGAGCAGCCCAGATTCAAACCTGTGCCTTTGTCCCTGAATCCTATATTATCATTTTGCTGTGCTTGGCCCCTTAACTCTTGGAATTTGATTCTTAATTGGTGTGTGATACTATCTTCTCTCTTCTGTTTTCCCTGGCCAAGGATTTTTGAGATGAAGTGTTCTTAGGCTATTTTTGTCCCAAAGACCCCGTATCTCAGAATAATGAAATACATAAAATAAAATACATAGGATTATGAAGGAAACCAGTGAAAATAAAGATGTATTTTTTCCCCATCCAAGTTTAGGGAAATCCTGAAATCTATTAATCTACCCATGGACCCATGTGAACTGAGGTTACAAACCTCTGTTTTAGGTAGTTACAAGAGCCTTGCAGATTTCTTGGACCATAAGAGGAAAGACAGAATTCCTTAAGACTCCCTTCTTGGAATAGTGGATAGAGTCCTGGACTTGGGAGTTGAGATGACTCCTGTGTAAATCTTGCCTTAGTCATTTACTAGCTGTGTGATCCTGGATAAGTCTCTTAACTTCTTTTAGCCCCAGTTGTAAAATGTTGTAAAATGAAGATAGTAATAGCAGCTACTTCCCAGGATTATTGTGATAATTGCTGAAAGCACTTTGCAAACCTTAAAGCACTACAAATATAAAAAACCTATTAAAAATTCTTCTCTCTCCACTGTCTCTTATGACACAAACTTAAATCCCACAATGTGAAAGAGGAAAACATCTAGTCAGAGGCCTCTCCAGGAAGAATAATGAAGCCATGTTGTAGGTGACTTAACATGCTTAATTGCCTTTCTCACCCTCCAAGAGAATTTTATGTTTTCAATCCAAGTCCCAAGGATGTGGTGAGCCAGCCAGATAGGCTAATATCTTCACCTTTCAACTCCACTTACAGCAAACACAATCCTGAATTGAGGCACAAGTCAAGTGAGCTGTGCCCATCTCAGTCCCTGGGTGGTGTTTGTCCCTTTTAGGAAACCATCACACGCTGTGGCCCAGTTTGGCAGCTGTGTCAGCACTGACTCAGGGGAAGACCCAGAATCCCACAGTCTCTGGGTTGACATGGGAAGTGTATCTGCAAAACTGTGCAAGCAACTTCCTGAAGTGAACACTGGTCTGAGTCTGAGCTGGCAGCCTTCCTTTCCTGTTCACCAACTGGGGAATTTAATTGTATTTACTGAGAATTATCAAGGAATACATAAAGACAGAAACCTCCTAGTGCTTCCTCCCAAACCTGACACAATGTTAAGGTTTCTGCCACCAGACAGAAAACAATGCTGGGACGGGGTGAGGCTTTGCTAGGAAAAAGTAGTGATAGGACAAAGGGTACTCATTGCTCAGGGGATCAGGTTGGAGAAGTTGAGGCAGTCTAGGGGGCATGGGGTGCTAGACAGGGGATACCAGCAGAAAACAAATGTGGAGGTAGGGAGCACGACAGCAAACTTCCTTCACTGTTAAACTGAGGTCCAGATCCCAATTGCATCCAAGAGCACAGGGGAAGCTAGGCGGGGGGAGTTGTAAATGTGGCCAAGGATCCCCTTTGATATAGCTGTGTCTTACGCTAATTATCTGTATTCTTCTTCATTCTTGCAGCAGACTTAATGGCCATTATTTAATCATCTGTTAAAGACCAAGAGCCTTCTAATTTTATAGACTGATCTTTAATCGATATTAAATGCCCACAAGATTATTGAAGACCAAAAACCCAGGCTAGAGGGTTTGGTTGGTGATTCAGGAACATTCTGCCATCCGTGCTTTCCCAGCCACATTAGGGAACCTTGAAGGAAAGTGATGATTCTAATGGGGGGTGGAATCTGTCCAGTAGTGCCAAAAGGAGTTGAAGTGGTCAAGACTTCCCTCTGGACCTCAATATCCTCCACTGTTAAGTGAGAAAGTAGGACTAGATGATCATTAAAAGTCCCTGCAGCCCAGACTGGACAAACATGTTTCAAGGTCCCTGTTAAGTCTAACATTCTGTTTTCTGTGTTTTAAGGCCCTTCTCACTTTAACATTCATGTTCCTTCCAGCAGTCTTTAACAATCTACACTTTCCTCTAAAGTGTCTTTTCAGCTCTGATGTTCTAGGACTATATGAATGACTGAGGTTGGGGATAAGGTGGACACTCAGTGAGAAATAAAGGGAAAGAATATTTCTATTTCCCAGGGCTTGATGTTGAGGTAAGTAAAGCTTACTCCAATGAGCAGATGAACACATGAACAGATGAGCAGATGAAAACCTCAAGCACACACCCAATAATTTTTCTTCTGCTTGGAGGGTTTCTGCCCAGGCTATTGGAGTCATTTAGGGAATGGGACTATTCTTTTTTTTTGAGGGGGAAGGCAGGGCAATTGGGGTTGTGACTTGCCCAACGTCACACAGCTAGTGTGTCAAGAGTCTGAGGCCAGATTTGAACTCAGGTCCTCCTGACTCCAGGGCCGGAGCTCTACTCACTGTGCCACCTAGCTGCCCCTGGGACTATTCTTATGGCTTCTGCTATGCCATGCTCTTGCTTTAGGATAAGGCTTATGTCACAGAGAAAATATCCTTTCAGGAATATAGAATGGTGAGCATGGCTACCATGTTCAGTTAGGTGGTTACCAAAGTAAAGAAATAGCATTGGACATGAACTCACTGTGGACTTTGGGCAAGTCATTTATCTCTTGGGGCTTTAGTTTCCTCATCTGGCAAAGAAGGACATTTGATCTCTCAGTTTCCTTCTAGCTCTAATGGGCTATGATTCTCTGGTGAGATAAAGTCTCTCATGTTTCCCTTGTGAACATTCTGGATAGATGTGGCCTAGATAATAGGATTACAACCAGTTGTATGACTAGATCCAAAAAGTAGCTTGATGTTAACTTAGAGAAGGGTCTCTAGTGGAATGAACGCCTCAGAAAATCTATCTTTGACCCTGTGTGACTCATCATTTTAAAAATCAATGACTTAGATTAAACCATAGATGGCATTCATCTAATTTGTAGATGACATAAAGTTGGGAAAGACATGTAATCTGTTGTATGACAGAATCAAGATCCAAAAATATCTTGACAGGCTAGACTAGCAGTTCTCAAACTTTTTTTTTTAAGTTTCAGGCTCTGTTTATGCTCTTAATACTTATGAGGATACCCCTCCCTCCCCTGCCACCCAGAACTTTTGCTCATGGAGTTATGTCTATTTATATTGAGTTTATTGGAAGTTAAATATAATATAAATAATTAGTATTATTAGGGAAATAATTTTTACTTCAAGGGTCTTAGGGGCCCCCAGACTACACTCTGAGAACCACTGGACCAGACTGATGGGCCGATTAAACAAGATGAAACTTAATAAGGATACAAATATAAGCTTTACTATTGTGTTAAAAAATACCTAACTTCACAAGTCTAAAATGGACAAGTTATACCTAGAAAACAGTTTATTTGAAAAAGACCTGGGTTTTTAGGAGAATGTAAGCTCAATGTGAGTTAACAGTTTGACATAGAAGCCAAAAAAGAAGCAATTACTATCTTAGGTGCAATAAATTATAAAATACTGATCAAAGGAGGGGTGCCTTCCGCTTTACTCTGCCTTGGTCAGTTTATAAGTGGGAGAACCAGGTTTAGTCCAGTCCATACATTTTAGGAAGATTAAAAACCCAAACTAGAATATGTTCAGAGGAGGCTGATCTCAGTGGTGAAATGATAATATGAGGCTCCATTGAGGGGACTTATATTGTTTCAGGGATACATTTTGCTTGATACATTAGTTACTTCCTGACAAACACTCACTCCAAAGAATGTTTTTTTTTTCTATAAAAAAAGAAGTTAAACAAAATGACTTAATACAGTGATTGAGACTGACAATACATGCTGATTTTCATTTTTGTAGTTAACTGTTAACAGAAAGGAAGGATGCATGTGTTAAATTTAACAATTTGGAACTAATACCATCTACTCTATTGGACCTATGTTTTGTAGCCTTTTAATATTGTCTTCACCTTCTTTGCTCTGGACACTGTGTATTCTTTTGGTTCTTCCTTATACTCTGTATCAGTTTAAACAAGTCTCAGGACCTGGAGATTTTTAGCTTGCAGAAGAGAAGACTTGGGAGAATACAGCATCTATTTTTAAGTATTTGGAGGGGTGTCATATTAGATGTTCTCTGCTTGGTCCTAGAGGGTGAAATTATGTTTCAGAGGATGTTTCAGAGAAGCAGATTCAGTCTCTATATAAGGAAAAACTCCCGAATAATACAGAGCTGTCCAAATGGAATGGACAGTGGAATGTTTGAATGGATTTGGCTGCCTCTGCTGCAACATTTTCTCTATCACCATAGGACTTTATGGAGAAACTGCATGATTACTTGGGGATGATGTTGGAGAAGGTATTCTTGGTTAGGTGTAAGCAGAACTAAATGACCTCTGAGGTCCCTTCCAAATCTGAGATTCTGGGATTCTCTCCTGGACCCTGAAGCTGTGTTGTTGCTATGGCACAGAGGAAGAGAATCAAGATATAGCTGCAATGGAATAGGCAAACAAGTGATGACTGTGGTGGTTGGGGGCAGTGGGTAAAATGGATGGTCTTTTTCTAAGAATAGTGTCCAACCAGAAGAGACCAGAGAGAAGAGCTGCTGCAGTGTGCACGCATGCACACACGCGCGCGCGCGCACGCACACACACACACACACACACGCATTTTTTTGTAGTACTTGACCAGAGGGACCAGACTTCTAGTGGTAAAAGATTTGGGAAATAGCTTATGACCATCCTGAGAGATATTGGGAATAAAGGCAGGGTAGGGATAGAAAGCAGCCTTTAATACCTGCTGTGGGTACAAAGTGAGAAAATAGGCATGACCCTTAAATTTCCCTTTTTAAAACTTATAAATCAGGGAGAAATTAATTCAGATGCTGCGATTTCTCTGATAAACGTCAAAATATGTAAATATCAAGCCCTTTTCCTACAGTCGCTAAAACAAATGGAAAACACATTTATTAGCATAGAGATGAGTTTAATCAAATCAGCGGCGAGTACAAATTAGCCACAGGAAATGTAATGAGCTGGGAATTAATTAGCAGCATAATGATAATAACTTCGCCTGCTGATTACCTCGGGCCATGGCATTCCCCAAGGCCTTCCTTGGGTTTTCCAGCAGCTGATCTTTCCCACCACAAGAGCCCCTGAATGGGAATGGTGGGGATGGCCATGTCCTATCAGCCAGTAAGCAAAGAGGAGGGAAGCCACATTGGTTTGTAGTGGCTCATGTCATAGTGACACGAACTGCTTTCCTTCCTCTTTCCTTCCTTCCTTCCCCCAACTGTTTCATTTGTCTTATCCTCCCTTGAGGACTTTCTATAAGGATGGAAAACTGGAAGCTAACTTAGATAGTCTCCTTCACATTGACAAAGCTAAGCCACACCTGACCACAACTCTCATCCTTACTTACTTTTTGAATTCTGGTGGATGCCATGTTTGGGCTCTGAAATAGTATGAATCCTGAACCTTGGCCGACACATACACCTGTAAACATCTCCATACACCACAATTACTCACATATATACGCACCCCTTAAGGCTCCTGATTGGTAAGAGTACAGACATACACATATGTATATGTATACACATACACATACCCCCCCACCCCACCCCACCACTGCCACATATGTACCCAGTCCCACCATGCTGCTCCCTCACCATCTTCATAACATGCTGCCTTGTGCTCTGGGAACAGTCATCAAATTAACACTGCCATTTCTGGAAAGGACAAATCAATCAATTGCCCTATGGCTCCAGTCACCCTTACTGTGACTTCCTACACCAAAACATTTCCCCCCTTCCTTTCTATATGTGCTGTCTTTCCCTATTAGAATGTAAGCTCTTGAAGGTGAGGATTATTTTGATTTTGGGGGGGCATTATTTATATCCCCAGTGCTTAGCACAGTGCCTGGTGGTAAGCATGTAAAAAATGTACCAGGACACAAGAGAGAAAAGATCTTGGGATGACAGAATGCCAAAGGCATGAGTGTTCCCTCCTTGCACTTGACTTGACCACATATATATTCCTTATAAGTGTGCCTCTGTACTTGTGAACTCCATGGGCATCTACTCTTCCTACTGATGTGCTGTGTATTTGGGGGAGAGTGTGCCCCAGGTTTATGGAGTAATGTTTAATTACTACCCTTCACACTCTATACCATTTCAGTAAGTGCCTTTGCCTTAAACTAATTGTTCTGTCTGTAGAAAATTTACCAATAGAAGATCGTGAGCTAGAAAATTTTAGGAATAGTAACACTACAATTATTATTATTTTCATTTTACACCTGAGAAAAAAGAGGCAAAGTGAAGTAACTTTGCCAATGTCACAACAGCTATTAATTAATCAATAAATATTTATTAAATACCTACTATGTTCTTACTACTACTGCTAAGTACCAGGAATACAAAAAGAGGCAAAATACAATCCTTTCCCTCCAAGAGCTTACAATCTAATGGGCAATACAACATACAAACAAATATATACAAAAGTAAGCTATGTACAGGATGAATAGGAAATAATTAAGAGAGGGAAGGCAATAGAATTAAGAAAGGTTGGGAATATTTTAATTGGGATTTAAAGGAAGCCAAGGAGTTCAGTAGGAGGAATGGAGAAGGAAGAACTTTCTAGGCATGGGGGACAGCTAGAGAAAATGCCCAGAGCCAAGAAATAGACTGTCTTTTAAAAAATTATTAATTTTTAACTCATTTTACAAAATTTTGAGTGCCAAATTATCTCCCTCCTGTCCCTCCCCTACCCATTGAGAAGGCATAAAATATATCAATTATACATGTCAAGTGATGTTGAAACATCATCAACAACAACAAACCCAAGAAAGATTAAAAAAAAGTAAAGTAAGTATGATTAATCTGCACTTAGAGTTAACCAGTTCTTTCTCTGGAAGTGGATAACGTTTTTTTTATCATGGGTTCTTTGTAATTGTCTTGGATCATTGTCTTGATCAGAGTAACTAAGTATTTCACAGTTGATCATTGTTATAATATTGCTGTTACTGTGTACAGTGTTCTCATATTTCTGCTTACTTTACTTTGCATCAGTTCATATAAGTCTTCCCAGGTTTTTCTGAAAGCATCCTGCTCATCATTTCTTATAGCACAGTAGTACTCCATCATAATCATGTACCACAACTTGTTCAGCCATTCCCCAACTGACGAACATCCTCTCAATGTCCAATTATTTGCCACCACAAAAAAGCTGCTATGAATATTTCATGCATATAGGTTCTTTTCCATTTCTTTGATCTCTTTGGAATACAGACCTATGAGTGTTATTGCTGGGTCAAAGGGTATATATAGTTTGGGCATGGTTTCAAGTTGTTCTCCAAAATGGTTGGGCCAGTTCACAACTCCAATAGTGCATTAGTAGCCAGATTTTTCTTCATCCTTCCTAGCATTTGTCATTTTCCTTTTCTGTCATGTCATCCAATTCAATAGGTATGAGGTGGTATGTCAGAGTTGTTTTAATTTGTATTTCTCTAATCAATAGTGATTTAGAGTATTTTTCATATGTCTATTGATAGCTTTGATTTCTTCTGAAGACTGCCGGTTCATATCCTTTGGCCATTTATTAATTAGGAATTGGATCTATTTTTTATAAATTTGACTCAGTTCCCTATATATTTGACAGATGAAGTCTTTATCAGGGAAACTTGCTATAAAATTCCATCCCCCCCCACCCTGGCTTCCTTCTTTCCTTAGAATTTTGGCTGCATTAAATTTGTGCAAAATCTTTTTAATTTTATGTAATCACAATTTTCCATTTTACTTCCTATGATTGTCTCTGAGGTATGTCTTGTTTATGGAACAGCCAGGAGGCCAGTGTCACTGAATCAGAGTGTAAGATGTAACAAGATTGGAAAGGTAGGAGGGGGCTAGGTTATGAAGATCTTTGAATGCCAGACAAAGCATTTTGTGTTTGACCCTGGAAGCAATAGGAAACCACTGGAATTTATCAAGTAGGGAGGTGACACGATTAGACCTTGGTCCAGGAAAATCACTTTAATGGCTGAATGGATGATAGACTGGAGTGGGGAGAGACTTGAGACAGGCAGACCTACTAGCAGGCTATTACCATAGTCCAGATGAAACATGATGAGGTCTGCACTAGAGTGGTGGCAGTGCCAGAGGAAAGCTAGTAAGTGCAAGAGGCAGAATTTGAGTGCCGCTCTTCCTGACTAAATTCAAAGCTCTAATTACCACAACACACTGCATTACCCAAGATCACACAAATAGTAAATGGCAGTACTAGAATTTGAACTTAGTTCTTCTGAATCCAAATCTAGTCCTTTTGCCGTTAAACAATGGACAATTAAACATTTAGACTCTTTCTCCTGCTGACGTTCAAGAGGCAAATGAGCCTCTTGGGGACTGGACATTTGTGAGTCTCATAGTAAGCTCTGTGAGGACTGGAACCATGTCTTCATTTTCTGGGATAAAATACAAACTCCTGAACTTGGCATTTAAGGTCTTTCTACCATCTGGCTCCTACCTTCCTTTCCAGCCTGATTTTATACTACTCTCCTTCGTGTACTCTAAGGTACAGCCAACCTAAACTACCAGCTATTTCTTGATCTTGTCCTGCCTTGTCCTACCTCTGGATATTTGGTAGGCCATCAACTATATATGGAATATATTTCCTCCCTATCGTTATCTGTTAAAAATATTATCTTCCTTCAAGGCTCTATTCAAGGGTCAGATCTTGGATGAAGCCTTCTTGATCCTCCCAGCTAAAAGCAGTCTCTTCCCTCTAAAATGTTCCTGGAGAATTTTCTCTGGTTTTCTTCTTTGGCCTTTTCATATTCTACCTTTTGTTAGACTTAATTGTGTATATATTGAATCCCTCTTTCCTGACCCACTATTAGCCTATGATATCCTTGAAGGCAGGGACTCCTGTTTTTATATCTGTTCTTTTTTTTACTTTATTATTTAATATTTTTTAGTTTTCAGCATTGATTTTCACAAGAGTTTGAATCACAAATTTTCTCCCCATTTCTACCCTCCCCCACTCCAAGATGGCACATATTCTGATTGCCCCATTCCCCAGTCAGCCCTCCCTTCTGTCACCCAACTCCCCCTCTCCCCCCATCCCTTTTCCCCTTACTTTCTTGTAGGACAAGATAGATTTCTATGCCCCATTGCCTGTGTATCTTATTTCCCAGTTGCATGCAAAAACAACTTTTTTTTTGAGCATCTTCTTTTAAAACTTTGAATTCCAAATTCTCTCCCCTCTTCCCTCCCCACTCACTCTCCCTATGAAGGCAAGCAATTCAACATAGTCCACACATGTATCATTATGCAAAACACTCCCATAAATAGTCATGTTGTGAAAGACTGACTATATTTCCCTCCATCCTATCCTGTCCCCCCTTTATTCAATTTTCTTTTTGATTACTTCTTCCCCCATCTGCCCTCCCTTCTATCATCCCCCCTTTCTTATCCCCTTCCCTCTACTTTCATGTGGGGTAAGGTACCCAATTGAGTGTGTATGTTATTCCCTCCTCAAGTCAAATCCGATGAGAGCAAGATTCACTCATTCCCCCTCCACTGCCCCCTCTTCCCTTCCAATGAACTGATTTTTCTTGCCACTTTTATGTGAGATAATTTACCCCATTCTATCTCTCCCTTTGTCCCTCTCTCAATATATTCCTCTCTCATCCCTTAATTTTATTTTTTTTTAGATATCATCCCTTCATATTCAACTCACCCTGAGCCTTCTCTCTCTCTCTCTCTCTCTGTATGTATATATATATATATACACACATATACATACATATATATATATATTTCCTTCAACTACTCTAATACTGAGAAAGGTCTCATGTATTACACATATCATCTTTCCATGTAGGAATGTAAGCAAAACAGTTCAACTTTAGCAAGTCCCTTGTGATTTCTCTTTCTTGTTTACCTTTTCATGCTTCTCTTCATTCTTGTGTTTGAAAGTCAAATTTTCTATTCAGCTCTGGTCTTTTCAATGAGAAAGCTTGAAAATCTTCTATTTTATTGAAAATTCATATTTTGCCTTGGAGCATTATACTCAGTTTTGCTGGGTAGGTAATTCTTGGTTTTAATCCTAACTCCTTTGACCTCCGGAATATCATATTCCAAGCCCTTCGATCCCTTAATGTAGAAGCTGCTAGATCTTGTGTGGTCCTGATTATGTTTCCACATACTCAAATTGTTTCTTTCTGGCTGCATGCAGTATTTTCTCCTTGACCTGGGAACTCTGGAATTTGGCAACAATATTCCTAAGAGTTTTCTTTTTGGGATCTTTTCCAAGAGGCAATTGGTGGATTCTTTCAATTTTTATTTTACCTTCTGGCTCTAGAATATCAGGGCAATTTTCCTTGATAATTTCTTGAAAGATGATATCTAGGCTCTTTTTTTTGATCATGGCTTTAGGGTAGTCCAATAATTTTTAAATTTTCTCTCCTGGATCTATTTTCCAGTTCAGTGGTTTTTCTAATGAGATATTTCACATTGTCTTCCATTTTTTTATTCCTTTGGTGCTGTTTTATAATATCTTGATTTCTCACAAAGTCACTAGCTTCCACTTGCTCCAATCTAATTTTTAAGGTAGCATTTTCTTCAGTGGTCTTTTGGACCTCCTTTTCCATTTGGCTAATTCTGCGTTTGAAGGCATTCTTGTCTTCATTGGCTTTTTGGAGCTCTTTTGTCATTTGAATTAGTCTATTTTTTAAAGTGTTATTTTCTTCAGTATTTTTTTGGGTCTCCTTTAGCAAGTCATTGACTTGTTTTTCATGATTTTCTTGCATCACTCTCCTTTCTCTTGCCAATTTTTTCTCTACTTCTCTTACTTGCTTTTCCAAATGCTTTTTGAGCTCTTCCATGGCCTGAGACCAGTTCATGTTTTTCTTGGAGGCTTTTGATGTAGGCTCTTTGACTTTGTTGACTTCTTCTGGCTGTATGTTTTGATCTTCTTTGTCACCAAAGAAAGATTCCAAAGTCTGAGTCTGAATATGACACCGTTTTCACTGCCCGTTCATGTTCCCAGCCAACTACTTGACCCTTAAGCTTTTTGTCAGCATATGACTGCTTGTAGAGTAGAGAGTACTTTGTCCCAAGCTTAAAGGGCTGTGCTGCTGTTTTCAGAGCTACTTCTACACAGCAAACTGCCACAGCAGGGGTCCTCCTCCCCCAAGAACCACCAACCTGGACTGCAACCCAGATCCAAGTAGGCTCTGCACTCCTGCTCTGATCCACCACTTAATTCCTCCTACCAGGTGGGCCTGAGGCTGGAAGCAACCACAGCTGGAGTTCTGGAAGCAGCCCCAGAGCTGCACTACTTCCATGCCCCTGGGGCTAGGGCCGACCAGCATTCCTTTCACTCTAGCAGTTTTCCCACTAACCTTCTCTGTTGTCTTTGGCATTTGTGGGTTGAGAAATCTGGTAACTGCCACAGCTCAATGATTCAGGGCCCTACTGCCTGTTCCACCTGGCTTCCAGTCTGGTTAGTCCTGGCGTGGCCCATGCTGGGCTGTGCTCTGCTCCACTCCCAGTGACCCTCCAGACTTTCCTGGGCTGGAGCCCCTCTTTCCTATGCTATTTTGTGAGTTCTGCAGTTCTAGAATATGTTCAGAAACATTTTTTAAAGGTGTTTGGAGGGACCTGGGGGACAGCTTAAGGAAGTCCCTGCTTTCTAGCCACCATCTTGGCTCCACCCCTTGCAATGACCCTCCTGTTTTATTTAATCTCTCTATCCCAAGTCCTGAAAGCATAGAAGCTTTTTATAGTAGGGCCTTAGTAAATGTTTGTTGAATTTAATCACCTACACTTTGTATCTCCTCCAATGCTTAACCCACAATAACTATTAATTGAATTTGTCTAAATGAAGTTTTTCCTGAATCTATTCACTCTTTCGAATTCACCTGGACTAATTAGTGTCACTTGGTACAATGTGTTTCTCATCTTGCAATGATGCTGGGATCTATCTAAAATGAATAGGCACAATTTTTTTTCTGGAGTTTTCTCCTCTTAACTCTTCTTTCTAGATTGATGTAGAAAGCATGAATAAGTATATATACCTGTGCACAGATATACATACATGCATATGGACTAATCCAAGTTCCATAGTACTTAGTCATGTCCAGAGTATAGTTGTCAGAACTACCAGACGGGCATGAGAAGAACTTCTTAATAAGTGGGGACCATGCCTGGCCAGAAGATAGATGCAGCTAGATAGCTCAGTGGGTAGAGCATTAGGCTTAGAATCAGGAAGACCTGGGTTCAAATCCAGCCTTAGATACTCTCTAACTAGGTGACTTTGGATAATCACTTGAACTGCCTCAATTCCCTCATCTGTAAAATGAGGATTACAATAGGATCTATCTGCCAGGGTTGTTGTGAGGATAAAATGTGTTAATATCTATAAGGTGCTTTGCAAACTTCAAAGCACCAACTAAATGATAGCTATTATTTTTTTCACCTTGTGTTTTTTCCTTTTTTACTACTGGGATTTTATAGTATATCAGAGGAACAATAGTGAGTTACTCAGAGGATTTCAGAAGATGCAGGTAAAGATTTCTATTTTTCTTTATCTTCTTTTTTGAGATTTCTCTTTGACCCTCTTGAAGATGTAAAAAAAACCCAAACTCCCCCAAGAAGCTTTTAAGACTGTCAGAATAAATGGATTGTTTACCACAGTGTTGGCAGCCACAGGGAGAGCCTTCACCAAAGGGAATCAAGAGGAATGAGAGCTAAAGAACATGGCCCAAGCCCCAGCCTGATACTAAAGCAGTGAAAGCAGATGGACTGAAAAGACAAACAGCCGGGGATTCCAGAGGTGACAGGTGCTGAGCTCTCTAAGAACCCAAACACTGGGGAACTAAAATACCCCCAAAGAGAAGGGATGCAAAACTCAGAATTCAGTGTTATCGCTGGAAATAATGTAAGTTTATGTGGTTCAAGTACATTTGTACATGTATGCTCAGCAATGTATGTGCATGGTTCATGCAAGTGTGTTCATATACACACATTCATGCCTGTGCACATGGGCTTCCTTGTACCCTTATGGGCATGTGTAAATTATACAACACATATCCATGCTTGTGCATGGTGCATGCAAGTGTGTACACATATGTGTGCATACAGTCAGACAGGCTATCAACTAGTATTTATTAAGTACCTTCCATATGCCAGGAGTTGTGCCAAGTGCTGGGGATACAAAGAAAGCCAAAAAACAGTCCTTGCTCTCAAGAGTTCATAGGCTAAGGCAGAGGGGTGGGGTGGGGTAGAGCAGGATTAGGCAATGTGCCAACAGCTATGTATAGACAGAATACATGCAGGATAAATTGGAGACAACCAACAGAGGGAAGGTTCTAAGAATAAGGGGGACTAGAAAAGTCTTCTTATAGAAGGTGGGACTTTAGCAGGGTTTTGAAGGAAGCCAAGGAAGCCATGAGGTGGTGATGAGGTAAACAATTTCAGGTATGAGGGACAGCCTGAGAAAGCGCTTGATTTCAGGAGATAAAGTATAATGTTCAAGGAACAGCAAGGAGGCCAGTGTGGAGCAAGGTGCAAGAATGCTGGAAAGGTAGGAAGGTTCAGGTTACAAAAGGCTTTAAAAATCAGTGGATGTCATATTTGCTTCTGGAGGTAATAGGGGACAACTGGAGTTGGTTGAAGAGGGGGAATGACCTGAATGAACTCTCTGGAGATTCCCTCTTCCTTTTTGACCCTTCTTAAGTATAATTATGTTTTCCAATGTCCAAGTGACAAATGAAGTAGTGCGCAGTTTCTCTGCCTGTGCCATCTATGAACAAATAAGCTTTCATCAGCTCAGTGGCCTCTCCCTACCAAAAGCCTAAGTACCTTCATAGCTCTCTGGGACAGGGCTAAGCAAATGGCGCACTGGTCAAACAAGTTTGTAAATAGTTTCCAAAAATTCTATGACTCTCTCTTGTCTTTCTTCCTCCGCACCCTCAGCATCAAAGGATATGCTGATCAATTTCAAGTTCATCCAAGAACTCTCCCTCCACTTATCACCTCATCTGATGCCTCATCATGATATGGAAATGATCTTGGGTTCCTGGAGGCTTTGCCAGTGGAATGCAAACTCTGTCATCTCCTACCAAGTGGAAAAGTTTTGCTTATGGTTCTTGGGAAAGAATAGGTTTGATTTTTGATAACCAGCCTGGATAAGTCTGGAAGAGTTCATCACTTGAGGGTTGACCATCAGAGGATGCATATTTTTGGTTATGCCAATTCATAAAAAACTATTTAAGAGCTAAGGCTTTGATACTTGTATTAGAGAAGGGAGCACTCATGTTCATTAAATTTTGGATCTTTTAATGCAATGAAGAATTATAGTAACAATGTTATATTTACTCAAAAGATGTCTTACTGGACCTGCTTCAATCAACAGATAAGATTCATGTGTATTTAGCAGCATACTGGAGGGCAGACAATAAATGTTCTAAAGTCCTGAAAAAAGCTTGTTCTGTGTAGGCTAAACATAGTCCTTGCATTTTATTTATGCTACTAATTTATATAATGATTTTTCCCCACTGAGAGAATAAAGGAAAACCAATACAGTCTAGTTGAATGATCATAAATTCTGAATTAGTGGGGTCCAGATTAATGTGGTTAGACTGTTCTTAGAGCAAAAAGTCTGAAAGGGGGAGCTTATAGTATTTTTGTCATTGCTCTTTCTTAAGGCATCTGTTTCTTTAAAAATACTAGGAATGAATATTTATAGCCCTTCTCTCCATATGGCTCATATGGTCCCAGTGGTATCAGGTGGGCTGGCCTGGATGGGGGGTTAGCATGTGGGGCTGGCTCATTTTTAGAATAAGACTACAGAAAGCAGGGGTTGGAATGAGAACTGGGCGGCTGGCCCGGCCAGGGTAGTATCCCTTGGTGAATGGAAGATGGATGGTCCAGCTGCTACTCTCACCATTTCTCAGCTTTTCCGGGTCACAGCTGCCCATGCATTTCTCCTTAACCTCAAAACTTTCAACACCTGGACAGCTGTTCCAGTAGATCATTAAGCACCTTGCCTGCTGAACCGCTCCAGGCTGGATGCCCAGTTCAGGGACCAGGGATGAACATAAGCAGCTCCTGGCTAGGTGCTGAACACAGGGACCAATGATAAACAGCTCTGAGCTAGGTGGGTCCCAGGGGCCAGGACTCCCACCTGGTGATGGTCTGCTCTCTATTGGTTCTTACCTTTTCAAATAAGCATATGATATAAATAAGCTGTGACCTTCACAACATTTCATCCTGATTTGCTCCCATCATCAGATATGAAATAAGGTTTCTAGCCTCCCGCAAATACGTATGGGCTCTCTATAGGTCTAGTATGTTGTAAGAGCATCAATCAATATTAAATTCTGACTCTCTCCAGGGAATTGCTAGGGGTGAAAGAAAAGGAAAATAATCACAGTACAACTTTGCCTGGGCTCCGCCAGAAGTCCAAACCTGTGATGACAAGGACAAACAAAGAAAAGGTAACCATCAACCCTTCCAAATGGACAACAGGACAATTACTTAGCCAGTGGCACTGGCCTAAATGCAGAGTGTGAAATTTGGAGGCCCAAGATAGAGTAATACCTGGGAATAGAAATCTAACAGCTCTTTTTTTCTGGGAAAAGAAATAAAAAAATCTGTAAAACCAAGAGCAGCTACATGAACCAAACCAACGTTAGTATGTGCAGAGGTACTAAGGCAAGAGTAAGTGTAGAGGGCAGTGAAGTCAGTCTGGCTGAAGTAGCCATCATAGGTCATAGCATGACAGTATTTATAAAACCCATGTAGACCATCTAATATAACCCCTTCACTGTACAGGGAAAGAAACTGAGGCAAAGAGAAGCAAAGGAGTGTGATTGAGAATACAAAGAGAAAGAGAATATATGACTCTAGTCCATACTGCTCTGTGTGGAGGAATTGAGGACAAACCAA